>NC_135217.1:30905231-30950231 GCF_052324685.1 Brachyhypopomus gauderio
TGAGTTATATTTTCTGAAATAAAGCAGACAAAAGCTTACAGTTACATAAAGCATCTCATGTATCTGTGTAGTGTAGTGACATTTTTGGAGTATAGCTGGGTGATGTTGGGCTGGTTAGAGTGGAACTGGTGATGTTGGGCTGGTTAGAGTGGAACTGGTTGGAGTGGAACTGGTTGGAGTGGCGCTGTTAATGTTGGGCTGCCTGGAGAGGAGCTGGTGATGTTGGGCTGGTTGGAGTAGAGCTGGTTGATGTGCTCTCTCGCTTTCTCTCTCTCTCTCTCTATCTTTCTTTCTCTGTCTCTCTCACTCTCAAGTTTGTGAATGAGACCTCCGGCCATTGTAAGTCACAGACGCCTAGCACAAACACAATTGACATTTAGATTGCTATATATATATATATATATATATATATATATATATATATATATATATATATATATATATATATATATATATATATATATATATATATGTGTGTGTGTGTGTGTGTGTGTGTGTGTGTGTGTGTGTGTGTGTGTGTGTGTGTGTGTGTGTGTGAGAGAGAGAGAGAGAGAGAGAGAGAGAGAGAGAGAGAGAGAGAGAGAGAGAGAGAGAGAGAGAGAGAGAGAGAGAGAGAGAGAGAGCTTGTGTGTGTGTGTGTGTGTGTGTGTGTGTGTGTGTGTGTGTGTGTGTGTGTGTGTGTGTGTGTGAGGTTTTTAAGATAAGAAAGGTATGCCGTAGGTTCTTCATTACCATGTTAGGGGATCTCATCATGCTGTCTCCCCCAGCGATTCAGTGGTAATTGGGTAAAGCTATTAGATCTGTGTGTGTGACTGGTGATAGGGTGAGGTCATTACAGCCGGTCAGAGTTTAAGTAGACTTTAATAGCCCTGCTTAGCAATGGTTAATTAGCTGTGTCTAGTGAGAATGAGAGACTGATTCCACCACGTCTGGGTTTAAGCAGAAGAACTTCAAGGTGAGATCTTTAATGGTCACATGTGGCAACCATGTTTGTGGGTTTTTGGTTTGTTTTTTGTTTGTTTGTTTTCCACTTTATTAAGGTGGTTCCCTCTAAGATCATCTACAGATGTACAGATTGTTAACAAATTATCAGTAGAAACTCAAGTGATTCTCAACAAGGTTAAGGTTAGAAATGAGATGTTAGCGGTTTAGAATTAGATTTTGCATGTGGGTTGAAGTTAAGGTCAGGTTGAGGTTAGGCTGGGGTTAGATTTAGGATTAGATTAAATTGAATGTATTGCACTTAGATTTCAATTTAACTAATATTTAGTTGAAAGTTAAATATAGTAGTTATGTATAAATAATATACAGGAGACAAACAAAACAGTGTTACCTATTTAAAAATGTAATTTTTTTTCATTTTCTTAATTAACCCCACTTCCTGGTCTAAGTTCCACATTTTGTGTGACACGAGACTACGAGTCAGTGACTCTTGCAGTTTACTGAGTTTAGAAAAGTGCAAACGGTTCGATTCTACTCAGGACTGCATCTCTTAGAGGTGCTTCCTCCTGATGTGAACTTCCTGCCTCGCACAGGAACTACAAGCTTGGCCCCCAGGCAGCAGCCACTGGAGGTCTACGTGAGGCACAGGAAACACAGAGTGTCTCCAAAGTGTCTGCCATCCTGAACTGTCTCGCCACGTATCAGGTGACTCCTTAACAATGATGCGCAGACACAAACAGATCCAGTTTCCAAACATGTAACTATTGTTTCTCTTCGCATTTAAATTCACTTTGTGTTTAAATTCACTCAGCTTTATTCACAAAAATAAATGTTATGTTATTATGTTTTGCTCATTTGAGTGGAATTTTCCTCATTTCTGCATTTGAGTTAAAGAAGCGCTCATTTGATTTATGAAGCGGTCCTGTGGGGGGGTGGGGGGGTCAGAATGATGATGTGCGTAATAGCTGAAAAAGCGCTCAGCTCGAAATGCCCCATGATGTTAAAGGAAACATTCAGTAAACATGTTCTTTTGCATATTTTGAGACCAGCACGTTTCTAGCGTTAGTTGGGCTTGATTACTGGTGAACCACAACCTCAAAGTGACATCACGTGGAAACTTTATTAGGCCAGTTTCCAGAAGTAATGAACAGTTTATTTGTTGTCAACCTGATATGTGGCTTTTACGAACAGCACCTAAAGCCCAGTGCAAGGGTGACTACGGTTGTCCGGGGGTGACAGAACCATCGGATTTCTCCCTGCAGTGCTGCGCTCTAATATCCCTATAGACACTATATGGCCATTATTCCTGGCTTTCCAAAGGCTACAGCTTGACAGAGCTGCCTCTTTCTTTCTCACTGTGTCCCAGCCACAGAAGGGGACTTGTTTAAATGGCACATTACTGTGATGGATATCAGAAGACAAGAGCATAATTCCAGTCCTCAAGATACCAGGATGAAATCACAAACTACACATATCTCTTTGTTGCCTGAAATCCTTCTGCAAATAAGAATTTGTGTCTCTGTGCATGGGCACCCCCCCCCCCCCACCCCACCCCACACTCACACACACAGTGTATGTATTTTCTCTAGCCAGAAAGCTCAGCTGCTTACATTAGCAAAATAGAGCTTTGCTATTACTGGATTTCTCACTTAACACTTCTCTCTGTTTTTTATCCCTTCATTTACCTGGGCACATTCAACATGTTGAATGTTCAACACTGTATTGATTTGTAACCGTTCTGCTATTGATCTTGTATCTTTCATTTTATGAGATGAAGAAAACTGAACTGGCAGAGAGGTGTCGTGTAAAATGAACATTTCAAATGTACAAAAGAGAAAAATGATGAACCACCAGTAAAACATTTTAAGGGTATAAGGGTGGAGCATTATTCAAATCTTGGGGTAAAAAAAATATATATATATAGTTTTATTATAGTTGACAGTTTTCATTTTCCTAAGCCACTAAAGGCCCATTATTTTCCAGGTAATGGAAAACCCAGATCTTTACTTCTGTTCTGACTAGTTTAGTTATTACTGATAAAATGCTCATAAAAGGAGGGCAGGAACCATCAAATGAACCAACACTGCCATCTGTTGGCAGATTTAGAGTTGACAAGATTTGTGCTTCGTCACAATAAACCATCATTTTCAAAGAGGTTTTTAGAGTTCATCATATCTTGGCATAGTTCATCCTAACATAGTTCATAATGTCTAGGATAAGTTCCTGCCTCTGAGTATAACACCAATAAAAATGTCCTAGTTATGTAAAATAGATGTTCCTGTTAGATATTTCCGGCTTCTTGGTTGCTTATTAATACTGAGAGGCAAAGGCCACAGATGCAGGCAGCCCACATAATCCTCATAATATGCATTATAAAAGAAAAATGCTGAGTTATTAAACTCATGAGAAAATTCCATGTAAAGAAGCACATCTAGCAACCAGTTTCGCAGTGTTTGACGACGATTAAGGCACATTCCTTTAACAAAGCTATTGATTACACTGTGTACTGTGTATTGATTACACCGTAATTGTTTGCTTCTTTTTAACGAACAACTCTTTATTATGAGTTTTTTAATGTATTGTTTATTACGTTGATTCAGAATGTTTTCAGAATGTCTATCAGCCATAGGTTTTCTATTCCGATATACCTCATGTATCATTATGTGTAGTATGATATATAACTAGTGTAAAAATGTACACTCTTCAAACCCATATGTGGATTCTAAAAACGCATTCAAATTCAGCATAAAACACAAGGTCCACCTATTTTGGTTTGTGAAATTTTGTTACCCAGTGTTACCAGCTGATGTTCTTTATCAATAACTTTTGTATATGCATGAATATGTGTTTAAAGCGTAGTATGCATTGTAAGCGAGGGACGAGGCCGGATGGCTAGACGGACGGTTTTTATATTTTAAACTTTTATTTAAAAAACACGTAGAGCAACGAAGCGAATAAATCAGTACAACGAGGGAGGGAGGGATGAGTCTGGGACGGGCGTGACAGTGTCTATCAACACTCTCACACTTTAATATAGTTACAGTGTGTATTCCACCCCTCACGAGTAGCATCAGCAGAATTTATTATAATTTATATACCAAGATAATAATTTCTATGTACCTCTGTTTTTACTCAATAGCCTGTTATATCTGTTTAAGAAAGAACATGGTCGTTCCTGAATGAGACTCGATGTTTTGATGTTCCAGTGTTGCGTGTTCACGCTAGGAGTGTCAGCAGGACAGATGCTTTCACGTTGAAGACTGCACACACGTTGGCTTGGCAAGGTGACGACCCTGTTATGTGAAGGGACATGAACACCAGGCAGTTATGGAAGGTCTGTGGAAGAAGTGACAACACAAATGGCCTCCAGATACACTTCATGTTTCAGTATCCCTACATATTTCACAAGACCACCCCCCCCAACACCCATAATTTACCTATATTCATCCTGACTCTACTTACTCACATCACACCAGAGCCTCCTGTGTCCTGTACAACACATAGATGTGTTCCTGGTTACCTGCACACTCCCACATGATGGGATATCAGCCTATGATCACACAGTTAGCAGCACAGCTAATAAAGAGACTGTGAAGTGTAAGGAGGATTTAGGAAGCTCCTATATGCGCAGAAAAGACTTCAAATGAAAGCAGGCACTCCTCTCTCTTCTGATGACGTTGCTTCCCATTGCTCACCTGTGGCTCACCTGTGGCTCACCTGTGGCTCTATGGATTTTTTGGTGTTGCTGTTACTGGTGTTGATGTTTTTAAGGGATCTAAGCAAAACAAAAGTATTTTTTGGTACTGTGTGTATCGCTGGCACAAATGGCTAAAATTTCATTGGTTTGATTATGGTAAAATGTCTTCAAATATACAAAATCATTTGGACTACTTAATTCTAGTCATTTCTGGATGAACATTACAATGTATTGCTTCAAGATCCTTTGTGTTTGGTTGGGGTTGCTGGGATACAATGTGTGCCCCAGTGTTGCTGTGAAACCATATACTACAGATTTGCATTGACCATCAGCTTCAAACCATCCCAGGCAGTGCTGCATCTGACCTACTACATAGTTATTTTCAGTGTATTTTCCAAATGTTTTGTTTTCAGATGGTCATGCTTTCATAAAAAGAGAAATTCTGAAATGCTGCTTTGTTTTGTGCCTTTGTCTTGTGTTTTGTATTCCTGCCCTTCGTTCCGTTGTCCTGTGTCCCGTCTTCCCGTAGTTTACATGGGGGTGAAGGAATATTTATCCTGTCTTTGCTGTTTGGGTGAACTGGTTGGGAGTTTGATGTGTTTCATTGTGCTGTTTTCCTGCACTGCCCTGATTCTTCATTCCTAGTTTTGTATCTGCATTTGTTTCCCTGACGACTGGCTTTGTTATCCTGTAATAACAACAACTGCTTTGAAAATGTGTTAGATAAATGTTGGTCATCTCTGCATTTGTGTCCTCCCCCACCTCCATAATAGTGATAGAATGACTGAGCCACAGTCCTTTGTGCTGCAGGAACAAGCTCTCCTACCTCCACTGAACAGGCTGCTGTTGTTGGTAGGATTCCCTGCAGTGATCCACCGCCACATCCTGCTCCACTTCCTGGCTCCTCAGCTCACCCATGACCTGCTCCCAACTCCACTTCCTGTTCCTGCTCTGGTCCTGGTCTGGTCCTGGTCTGGTCCTGGTTCCTTTTCAAACTTGTAAGAAGAAGCTCCAGTAACAGCCTAAGCTGATTTTTTAAAAAGATAAGTTTACAAACTGATGCCAGCTTCTGTTATTGTGGATCATTATGACAGGTATTAGTATTGACAGGAGAGCAAAGGGCTTAAGACGCCGGTGGCTTAAACTAGCTGTGGATTGAGGTCCTCACAGAGCACTATGGATAATTAGTGCTCAAAAACCTGAGCTGCTAGCTTTGAAATGGACTGTTATGGATAATTTTAGGGAATACCTGCCCTGTTTACAGTGTTCACTAACAATAACCCAAAATACAGTGTGGTAAAATTAATTAGAAAAACTAAAACAAAAACACCTTCAGCTGAGTGGCTCTTACGGGACTGAACGCCTCCCACAGGTGTGTTTTCCACAGGAACAGCTGCTTCTGGACTCTCCGTTGAAGTGAACAGGAGGGGCACGGCTCACTCGAGATGTACACGGTGACAAGGCCAATCTACTGTGGTGTGTTGGTCCCAGGAGATGTTTGGGTCATGTGTCTTGATCCAGGGGAAACCTTAAAATGATGGCGTAACGCATATTGGGGAGTATGTGAAATGAAAAGTGCTCAGAGTGCTGTTGTATGACCAGGTGAGTGTGGGGAGTGCTGTGTGTAATGAAGCCACTGCCTGTGGGACCGTGTCCAGTCCTGATACACGTCCAGGTAGAGAGAGTGGTGCCATGTGCATTCTGAAACTCAATACAATAATCGTGGTGCTGCGACTCCTCTTGTGCAGTCACAGCAGGATACCTGCCGTGTCAGTGCTGCTAGGATACCTGCCGTGTCAGTGCTGCTAGGATACCTGCCGTGTCAGTGCTGCTATAGGATACCTGCCGTGTCAGTGCTGCTAGGATACCTGCCGTGTCAGGGCTGCTATAGGATACCTGCCGTGTCAGTGCTGCTAGGATACCTGCCGTGTCAGGGCTGCTATAGGATACCTGCCGTGTCAGTGCTGCTAGGATACCTGCCGTGTCAGGGCTGCTATAGGATACCTGCCGTTTCAGTGCTGCTAGGATACCTGCCGTGTCAGTGCTGCTAGGATACCTGCCGTGTCAGTGCTGCTATAGGATACCTGCCGTGTCAGTGCTGCTAGGATACCTGCCGTGTCAGTGCTGCTAGGATACCTGCCGTGTCAGTGCTGCTATAGGATACCTGCCGTGTCAGTGCTGCTAGGATACCTGCCGTGTCAGTGCTGCTAGGATACCTGCCGTGTCAGTGCTGTTATAGGATACCTGCCGTGTCAGTGCTGCTATAGGATACCTGCCGTTTCAGTGCTGCTAGGATACCTGCCGTGTCAGTGCTGCTAGGATACCTGCCGTGTCAGTGCTGCTAGGATACCTGGCGTGTCAGTGCTGCTATAGGATACCTGCCGTTTCAGTGCTGCTAGGATACCTGCCGTGTCAGTGTTGCTAGGATACCTGCCGTTTCAGTGCTGCTAGGATACCTGCCGTGTCAGTGTTGCTAGGATACCTGCCGTTTCAGTGCTGCTATAGGATACCTGCCGTGTCAGTGCTGCTATAGGATACCTGCCGTGTCAGTGCTGCTAGGATACCTGCTGTGTCAGTGCTGCTATAGGATACCTGCCGTGTCAGTGCTGCTATAGGATACCTGCCGTGTCAGTGCTGCTAGGATACCTGCCGTGTCAGTGCTGCTAGGATACCTGCCGTGTCAGTGCTGCTATAGGATACCTGCCGTGTCAGTGCTGCTATAGGATACCTGCCGTGTCAGTGCTGCTAGGATACCTGCCGTGTCAGTGCTGCTAGGATACCTGCCGTGTCAGTGCTGCTAGGATACCTGCCGTGTCAGTGCTGCTATAGGATACCTGCCGTGTCAGTGCTGCTAGGATACCTGCCGTGTCAGGGCTGCTATAGGATACCTGCCGTGTCAGTGCTGCTAGGATACCTGCCGTGTCAGGGCTGCTATAGGATACCTGCCGTGTCAGTGCTGCTAGGATACCTGCCGTGTCAGGGCTGCTATAGGATACCTGCCGTTTCAGTGCTGCTAGGATACCTGCCGTGTCAGTGCTGCTAGGATACCTGCCGTGTCAGTGCTGCTATAGGATACCTGCCGTGTCAGTGCTGCTAGGATACCTGCCGTGTCAGTGCTGCTAGGATACCTGCCGTGTCAGTGCTGCTATAGGATACCTGCCGTGTCAGTGCTGCTAGGATACCTGCCGTGTCAGTGCTGCTAGGATACCTGCCGTGTCAGTGCTGCTATAGGATACCTGCCGTGTCAGTGCTGCTATAGGATACCTGCCGTTTCAGTGCTGCTAGGATACCTGCCGTGTCAGTGCTGCTAGGATACCTGCCGTGTCAGTGCTGCTAGGATACCTGGCGTGTCAGTGCTGCTATAGGATACCTGCCGTTTCAGTGCTGCTAGGATACCTGCCGTGTCAGTGTTGCTAGGATACCTGCCGTTTCAGTGCTGCTAGGATACCTGCCGTGTCAGTGTTGCTAGGATACCTGCCGTTTCAGTGCTGCTATAGGATACCTGCCGTGTCAGTGCTGCTATAGGATACCTGCCGTGTCAGTGCTGCTAGGATACCTGCCGTGTCAGTGCTGCTATAGGATACCTGCCGTGTCAGTGCTGCTATAGGATACCTGCCGTGTCAGTGCTGCTAGGATACCTGCCGTGTCAGTGCTGCTAGGATACCTGCCGTGTCAGTGCTGCTATAGGATACCTGCCGTGTCAGTGCTGCTATAGGATACCTGCCGTGTCAGTGCTGCTATAGGATACCTGCCGTGTCAGTGCTGCTAGGATACCTGCCGTGTCAGTGCTGCTAGGATACCTGCCGTGTCAGTGCTGCTATAGGATACCTGCCGTTTCAGTGCTGCTATAGGATACCTGCCGTGTCAGTGCTGCTAGGATACCTGCCGTGTCAGTGCTGCTAGGATACCTGCCGTGTCAGTGCTGCTAGGATACCTGCCGTGTCAGTGCTGCTATAGGATACCTGCCGTGTCAGTGCTGCTATAGGATACCTGCCGTGTCAGTGCTGCTAGGATACCTGCCGTGTCAGTGCTGCTATAGGATACCTGCCGTGTCAGTGCTGCTATAGGATACCTGCCGTGTCAGTGCTGCTATAGGATACCTGCCGTGTCAGTGCTGCTAGGATACCTGCCGTGTCAGTGCTGCTATAGGATACCTGCCGTGTCAGTGCTGCTAGGATACCTGCCGTGTCAGTGCTGCTATAGGATACCTGCCGTGTCAGTGCTGCTATAGGATACCTGCCGTGTCAGTGCTGCTAGTATACCTGCCGTGTCAGTGCTGCTAGGATACCTGCCGTGTCAGTGCTGCTAGGATACCTGCCGTGTCAGTGCTGCTAGGATACCTGCCGTGTCAGTGTTGCTAGGATACCTGCCGTGTCAGTGGTGCTCACACTGCTGCTCTCGGGCTGTGCATTCTGTAACGATACCAAAGCACATAAGACGAACACACGCACATAAGACGAACACACGCACATAAGACGAACACACGCACATAAGACGAACACACGCACATAAGACATACACACGTACATAAGACATACACGTACATAAGACCTACACACGCACATAAGACGTACACACGTAAGATGTACACACGTAATACGTACACACACACACACACACACACAAGACGTACACACGTAAGATGTACACAGTCCACTTGAGCAAACAAAAGAAGGTGCAGAATGTGCTACAATATCATCTAACAGCACAGAGCACTACACAGTCACAAACTTGGCTGAAGAAGGCGATGATGACACGTTCAGCACTGAATGGCACTACCTGTGGGTGTTTATAATGCTGGGCAAATGAGAAACACCTGTGTACAATTAATAACATGGTGAATGAGACCGGGGGAGTGTCAGAGGAGGGGTGTGTGTGTGAGTGGGCTTCTCCCTCAGTCTCTGGGTCCAGCCTATCATTAAGTCAAAGTCAAATTTATTTATATAGCACTTTTTACAACACATGTTGTCACAAAGCAGCTTTACAATCGTATGGGTCCAGATCCCTAATGATCAAGCCAAAGGCGACAGTGACGAGGAAAAACTCCCTAGATGGTGGGGAATAGGAAGAAACCTTGGGAGGACCAAGACTCAAAAGGGAACCCATCCTCCATTGGGCGGCCCATTAGCACAAGTATTACCATTACAAAAACATGTTCACTTAACAGGATTTTTGTAATCAATAAATGCTAAAAACAACAACAAAAAATCCACAAAGTGCCATATCAACATTTGTCAAATGTTTAATAATGAGCTACATTAATGAGACTATTATGCAATGTTAATGTTCAAAACTATGCAGTAATATACAGAATTATGTTTACACAGATTTAAAGTTAAATAGAAAAAAAATTTATTTGTAATTCTTATAAACTATGCTTATAAAATGCTCAATTATTGTCAATCAGTATCAACATGACTGTTCATTGATTGTATTAACAGGTCTAACAAAGCAGTTAACATATTCAGTGTTATTTATTCAGTATTCGGTGTCATACTAAACAAGACACACACGAAAGGCTGAACCAGACAAAGCAGGGTTTTAAAGAAAGATATAAACTTTGTGTGACGCGGGGGTCGTGGCGAAGGATGAGACACGGAATCCTTGCAAGTTGACTGACGTCACTTTTAATTTCACAGATATTGCGCAATAGCGCACGAGCAACACTGAAAAAGCACACACACAATGTGTAGACTTAGACAACGATGAGCACAGGACACTGCGCGAGCGCACATTAAATAGACAAACCACATTAGCCCCACGTGATTACGAGACGATTCACAGGTGATACACATTATCACACGACATAGCCATAACCACGGAGCTCCACGGACGCAGACAAAGCACGTGGACCACGTATACACACGCCCAAAGGGGAGGGGCCGGGGTCCTCAACGTGACAGACGCCCCCTCCAAGGGCACTACCCGTCCCGGGGTGTCAACAGGACCGAGTGCCCCGAACCCACGACGATGGGCGGATCCGATGCGCTCAGTCCTGCGTCTGGGAGGTGACCGCCCTTGGTGAAGCGTCCGCCACGGACCGCCTAGAACACCCTCCCTGGGAAGACGGGGGAAAAGACGTTAGACACATTGAACGGCACGGTCACAAACACACACACAGGCACGCTTACACACAGTGGCACGAGAGGGAAAAATGGGTTAGGCACACAAAGGGGAAGACCAACAAACACTGGTACACACACACACGACATTGGCGCCAGGCTTCGCGCCAGGAGGAGAGCGAGTAGGGGAGAGATATCCGGAGCTACTGGCGCTGCGTTGGGCAGTCCCCCTCCTGCCTTCGCTGCGAACCCTCCGCCGGGTGCAGCGTGGCTGGCGGATGTACCGGGGGCAGCGCGAGGGAGCTCTTCCTCATACTCCATCGGCTCCTCCTCACCCTCCAGGACCCCTTCCATGGACTCAGCCGGGCTCTCACCCCGGGAATAGTCCATGGGGCTGGCCCTGGAAGATCTGGAGGACGCGGTCTCTCCAGGAGTCCTCCTCTCTTTGACGGTTCTCACGGAGGAGGGAAGGCTCTCCTCCTCGTCCTCCGTGTAGGAGTCGCTCTCGGGTATTCCCGAGCCCACGGACGGGGAATAGTCCTCGGTGCCGTACTCCACTGTGGACCTGTCTTCCTCCGAAGGAGGGTAATGGTCCCGCTCCTCCTCACCCTCCTGGACCTTGGGATAGAGACCCACAGGCGGAGGGAGGTAGTCCTCCTCCTCTGACTCCTCCTCCTCTTCGCCGTAGTCTACGGTGGTGTCAGAGTAGACGGAGGGAGGGTACTCCTCTTCCTCCTCCCCCTCCCCAACATAGTCCACGGTGGGAGCGGAGTAGATGGATGGAGGGTAATCCTCCTCCTCCTCTGACTCCTCCTCGGAGTCCCCCTCCCCGAATTCGCTCTCTGGGGTGGACTCCGTAGCACCAAAGACGCAGGAGTCCACCCTCAGAGGCGAGAGGGCGCGTGCTGGATGGGGGCGTCGCTGGCACTCACGCCAAATCCGCACCACCCCCTCGCGGAGCTCCTTGGCCAACTCGGGGTCCTGCGTCCTCCGAGCCGCGGCCAGCTGGAACGCGCAGACGGGATCCTGCTCCAGCTGCTCCTGCGTCGGGGGGTCCTCCTCCTCTCCAAGCTCGCCCTCTGGTGGCGACGCCTGGTAGAACTCCGGGACGCTCACTCTTATGGGCGAGCCTTCCCGGGAAGGTGCGGGGTGCCGCTCTCGCCACACTCGGACCGCAGTCCGGTGGTACTCCTCTTTCAGCTCGGGAATAGTGGTCTCCCGAGCCGCGCAGAGCAGGTAGGAGCACTCCGGGTCCTCCATGAGCTGCGTCCGAGTCGGCGGAGCTTCGCGGCGTGGGGGAGAAGATGAAGAGCAGTGATGCCGCTTACTGGGCTTTTTGCCCTTCTTCGGCTTCCCCTTGTAGCCTGGCATTTTGTTGGTGTCTCGAACGGCTCGTCATTCTGTGACGCGGGGGTCGTGGCGAAGGATGAGACACGGAATCCTTGCAAGTTGACTGACATCACTTTTAATTTCACAGATATTGCGCAATAGCGCACGAGCAACACTGAAAAAGCACACACACAACGTGTAGACTTAGACAACGACGAGCACAGGACACTCAGGGTAGTGAATGATCTACTAATATCGGCCGATAATGGGCTCGTCTCGTTCCTTATACTGTTGGATCTTAGTGCAGCTTTTGATACTGTAGACCACAAC
The DNA here is from genome assembly GCF_052324685.1 of Brachyhypopomus gauderio. Classification (NCBI taxonomy): domain Eukaryota; kingdom Metazoa; phylum Chordata; class Actinopteri; order Gymnotiformes; family Hypopomidae; genus Brachyhypopomus; species Brachyhypopomus gauderio. The sequence continues at coordinate 30,917,592 of NC_135217.1, forward strand.
ATTTTGCTGGATAGACTAGAAAACACAGTAGGTATTAAAGGAGTCGCACTCTCCTGGTTTAGATCATATTTAACTGACCGCTTCCAATGTGTAAGTGTTAATAATAAAACCTCTAAATCTGTGCAGGTTAAATATGGTGTCCCACAAGGGACAGTCCTAGGACCACTTCTATTCACACTGTACATGTTACCCTTAGGCGAAATTATGCATAAGCATGACATCAGTTTCCATTCCTACGCAGACGACACTCAGCTATATTTATCGGCAAAACCCGATGATTTAGGCGCAAACAGTAAGATTGAGAAATGTGTAGAAGAGATAAAACATTGGATGGCATGTAACTTTCTAGCACTAAATGCCGATAAAACAGAATAAAACAGAATTGATAATAGTTGGGTCTAGGGCTGCGAGAGACAAGATACATAATGCAGCATTGAATCTACATTCTTTTACTATAACCCCCAGCGCAGAGGTAAAGAACTTGGGCGTCACAATAGACCCAGATCTCTCGTTCGATACACATATTAATAATATAACTAGGGTAGCGTTCTTTCACTTGCGCAACATTGCCAAAATTAGAAACATATTAAATATTAGTGATGCAGAAAAACTAATCCATGCATTCATATCCTCTCGTTTAGATTATTGCAACAGTCTCCTAGCTGGATGTTCTGGTAAATCGATAAACAAACTCCAGCTGGTTCAGAACGCAGCAGCACGAGTTTTAACAAAAACTAAAAAGTTTGATCACATTAGTCCCGTACTATCGTCATTACACTGGCTGCCAATTAGATTCCGTATTGACTATAAAATACTTTTATTAACATATAAAACGCTGCATGGCTTAGCTCCAGACTATCTTAGTGAACTATCTTGAACAATATAACCCAGCGCGTTCACTTCGCTCGCAGGACGCAGGGTTATTAACTGTTCCTAGGATCAAAAAGATCACAGCAGGTGGAAGAGCCTTTTCTTTTAAAGCTCCACAATTGTGGAATAATCTTCCTGCCTCTATTCGGGACTCAGACACAGTCTCAATGATTAAAGACTCATCTGTTTAGTTTGGCCTTTGATTAATCTGTTACATATTTACTACATCTCGTATCTTTTCTCCGAGGTTCACCTGGAGAGTAACATTGCAGTCGGAGCCTACAATACCAGCATCGCTGCTCCGACACGGAATGAAAGCCTGGCGTTCATCAACAGACATTTACAGTGACAATATCATAACCCAGAACTTTCATTTTTACCTTTACTTAGTCTGATTGTGTGATTTGTGTGTGACTTGTGTATTTGTCTGTATTTTGTGTAATCTGTGTGTTAACGGGCCGCCCAATGGAGGATGGGTTCCCTTTTGAGTCTTGGTTCTCCCGAGGTTTCTTCCTATTCCCCACTATCTTAGGGAGTTTTTCCTCGCCACTGTCGCCCTTGGCTTGCTCATTAGGGTTCTGGACCCGTAGTATTGTTAACCTTTTAAATCCTGTAAGGCGCTTTGTGACAACATGTGTTGTGAAAAGCGCTATACAAATAAACTTTGATTGATTGATTGATTGATTGACACTGCGCGAGCGCACATTAAATAGACAAACCACATTAGCCCCACGTGATTACGAGACGAGTCACAGGTGAGACACATTATCACACGACATAACCATAACCACGGAGATCCACTGACACAGACAAAGCACGTGGACAACGTTAACACACGCCCAAAGGGGAGGGGCCAATGTGACACTTTGATTAATTACCCTTGCACTAAAATTTAATGTCATGATGTTAGTTATATATATATATATATATATATATATATATATATATATATATATATATATATATATATATATATATATATAAATGAAACTGATTTATATTTTTATTTAGAAAGGTTTATGGAATACTGAATTCCCTGTTAATGTAAATGCTCCCTTTGCACAAGAGGACAGCAGTTAACAACCAGATGAGGAAGAAAATGAGAATTCACCTGAGTGACCCAGCTGACATGACTGAATAGGTATGTATGAGAATATGTATGTATGAGTATGAGTATGTGTGTGTGTGTGTGTGTGTGTGTGTGTGTGTGTGTGTGTGTGTGCGTGCGTGTGCATGTGTGTGTGTGTGAAAGTGTTAAGGGGTCATGATGTGCATGCTGTGGACCACATAACACAAACGTACATCATGACCACTTTGCACAGCCACACACCACAAAAATACATCACGACCACTTACCACAGCCACACAGCACAGCCACACAATGCAGCCACTCAACACAGCCACACAGCACAAACATGCACCATGACCACTTAGCACAGTCATTCAGCTTTTTCGTGCAAAATGTCCCAAACTGAGCAGTAGAAATTGTATTTATCCCCCTGCAACAGGACATCCTGCTAAAACACCATGCCACCATGTTGCTACCCAGCTAAAACTCCATCACCCTGTGTCATACAGCTAAAACTCCATCACCCTGTTGTCATACAGCTAAAACTCCATCACCCTGTGTCATACAGCTAAAACTCCATCACCCTGTTGTCATACAGCTAAAACTCCATCACCCTGTGTCATACAGCTAAAACTCCATCACCCTGTGTCATACAGCTAAAACTCCATCACCCTGTTGTCATACAGCTAAAACTCCATCACCCTGTTGTCATACAGCTAAAACTCCATCACCCTGTGTCATACAGCTAAAACTCCATCACCCTGTGTTATACAGCTAAAACTCCATCATCCTGTTGTCCCCCTGTTAAGCCCTTTGCCAACCGATGTGAAGCTTTGTAGATCTGTACAAAAACCAATATGAAAACATACATTTTATTACTGAAATAAACCATACAGGCTACCTGTTAAGCTTTGCTTTTTTTTAAAGCTTGAAGCTTTTATGGTCTCTTTCTGCATACAGCACCATAGTAAATTTATCCCATTAAAACACCTACATAAAGCATAATATCCTAACATAAATGCACCAAAACTAGCCTTTGTGTGTATGTGATTCATTTTTGTGGTTAAATGCAGACATTGCATAGCCTAGGACTAGTTTAGATACCAAGATGTACAACGCAGAGACCACTATGACACATTTTCACCAGACCCATTGCTATCTTCCATCTTTTCCAAATAGGCAATATCCTACAGTCAATATTATGTTTAAATCTTTTGGCATAATGCATATCAATAGTCTAATATTAAGTGATAATGTTTATTATGAATTATTGAGCTTATTGTTGTTGGTTTTGTGTGCGTGTGTGTAGTAAGAAATTAAATAGCTTATGTAATTCACTCTAAGCAAGGCCCATTTATTTGTCATCACAAGTCTGTATGACTACAGCAGTTTAATTCAAAGATCGCAGATCTCATTACGGTAAGAGCGGACTTGCAAATGATGGAAATAAACAAACTAATGAAGGAAAACTAAAACAATCACTTTATTACGTGGTGCCCTGTTATTGGATCCGAATCTCAGTCCATTCAGATAGAGAGGATCAGAAAAGAGTGAGAAAGAAGGGGCGAGGTATGATTGAGCTGTTGTGTAACAACAATGTACATCGCTAGCCATTCAGTATTAAACAATAAATTAAATTAAATTTAATTTGTTTTCGTAGAATATTTTGCGTAGAATTTCCCACGAGGCTTTATTTGTGTTGCCACAACAACATCGGATATGTTACAAATCCCTCTCTGAGCGGATTGGTACAGCCGCATTCATGACTTAGTAGGCTGTCCAACCTTTACCTCAAAACGCTTCCACTGCGCAATCTCGACGAGGCAACACATCATAGAACATCTTTAGCGAAACGTTGTTTGTAAACATGGCTTAAGTGTTTTGCGACGTGCTGCGCAGCGTAACATTACGCGTTGGAATGCGACCCAAGGCGTAAAATAAATCGTATCACACAAGCTTCGCGATGTTCCTCCTTTCGAAGCTTGTGCGCCTCTCTCTGCTGCTGGACCCAAGTCTGTGGCTGACCGTCTCGGGCAGCCCCACCGATGACAATGCTGTCCGGAGCGGCCACGGAGAACACGGAGGGGCTGGACACAAAGAGCATCATAAGGATTCATACAGCACGTTTGCTTCTGAATTCCTCGAGTCCAGATACCTTTCGGATGAAGGTAGGAAGCAAACATGGTCTAGCAAAGTTAGCAATGTTTTGGCACCATGTACAATTGACCCCTTGACGATAATCGGAATCGTATTGATGTTACTGGTGTTTACATCTCGTTCTGCTAATAAAAATATATGTTGTGTTTGGGCCTTCTCTGACGAATAGAAAAGACGCGACGTGTTTGCGCTGGTTGGCTAACAGAAGCGTCGTTTTTGAAGCGCGTATTTCAATCAGCACCTTGGTCAGCACCCCGCGATGCTGCGACGCTGACATCCGGTTACCCCTCCCCCTTTTGGGTGAACCTCCACAAGTCCTGGATGGCTGTATCTTGGCATGAAGTCACGCGTTGTGATGTTTCAAAACACGTGTACATAAATGTTCTGATTATTAAATACAAATAAAACAAATTTGAAATTAAACGAAGAGGTTAATGTGCATTAGAATTCCACCATTAACCAGTAGCATGTATTTATTGTCGGTGAACCACATAGAAATTACTGCCATTTTTTTCTCGTTCCATCTTGTCTTCAGTACATTGGGGTTGTATTTTGTCACCTTAGAAGTGTCATATCTACTTTAGGGGTGTGTTTTGAGTCACTCTCTGGTCCAGAGTGATGCATTAAACCTGTTTGGAGCTGTGTGGTTTTTTCGGAGCAGTTAAAGATGCTTCCTTACCCTTCAGAACTGAATCAATGCCATCAGAACTGGAGTGAACTAGTGGTGTAATAAACAACCAACGTACCCAGATGTTCAGCTATTTATAGTATCCTGTACTAGAGGCACGCTGATTATTAACACTGGTACATTCAAGATCATTTATGGTTCCTTCGTGATGTGAATTTCATAGCCAACATTTTATTTAACATCTAGTGTAAAACCAAAAGTCCAAAAACTGTACAATTGTGCAAACATGTAGAGACTGCAGGGTATGAATGAACATATCCTCTGTCCATATCCTCGCTTGTGCTTGTAAAACCACAGAAATTTAAAGCTGTTTAAAGCTGTTTACTTACCGATATACAAACATATCCTGAACTTTGCAATATATCTTCTTTACATTTGAGAATATATGGACAACGTAACTGCAGGTGTAAAACTGTTATTATTTGATAATGCCCATTGTAACTCCCAGTTTCTTATAATGATTTCTTCACTTTCATACAGCGGGTAAAGTGGGTGTTGTCCTTTGGCTGGTGTTTCCTAGGTTACCCCTTTCCGACTGCACCCCCCGTTGACCCTTTCGCCCGCATCAAAGTGAGTGACTGTGGAGTAACCAAGGGCTGTGTGAGGTGAGTTCAGGACAGACGTATCATCATATCAGGCTCCTCCTTGTTGACTAAACTGAGCAGTGTCAGTAAATCCCCATGATGGCAGAAGAATTTAAAGTGAATTCACAATTAATAGGAATGAATTGGCACAGTTAGATGTCAACACAGGTGGACAGCTGAAACTCTGCCTCTTTGTCTGTCTGTCTATCCGTCCATCCGTGGGCCTGTGTAGGTACGGAAAGCCGGGCTGTGACGCAGAGTCGTGTGACTACTTCCTGAGTTTCAGACGCATCGGTACCGACGTGGAGTTCGAGATGAGTGCCGACACGGATGGTTGGGTTGCCGTTGGTTTCTCCTCTGACAAAAAAATGGTAATTATAAAATAGAGAAGCTGATAGGCTATTGGACTCTGTTAGTGGGCAGGCTGATGCAAACCTGAATATGATTAATGTATAATAATATATGCAGTCAAAAAAGGCACCTTGAAAGTTTAAATGGGGTAAGTAGAAGTGTTTTGTTTTCTGATCTGATGGAACGTCCTTGTTCTCATAATGGGGCCGTCCAGCTAACCAGGTGTGTCCTCTATAGCTATTCCTAAATGGGTCCGAAGGGTCTAAAGTTCACGTCAACCTTTAGCCCACTAGCCAGAGGAACATTGTGTCAATAAACATTTCAAATGAAAAAGTAATTTTGAGAGAAACAGCGTTTTATGCACAAGAGTTGCAAACTTCCAGCTTTTTTCATATTTCTATAGTAAAACAGACAGACACACACACACATTAAAGAAATGTTAAATGACATGCTGAGAATTCTATGCCCTGTTCCAGGGAGGGGATGATGTCATGGGCTGTGTCCATGACGATAACGGTCGTGTGAGGATCCATCATTTCTATAATGTGGGGCAGTGGGCCAAGGAGATCAAGCGTAACCCCGCGCGGGATGAGGAGGGTGTGTTCGAGAACAACCGTGTCACCTGCCGCTTCAAACGCCCACTCCACGTACCCCGCGAGGAGACACTAGTGGACCTGCATCTCAGCTGGTACTACCTGTTTGCCTGGGGACCTGCTATACAGGGTACGTACGTAATGTGTATGTGTGGTGTGTGTGTGTGTGTGTGTGTGTACACTGAAAAAAATTAAGCATTGGCTCAATGTAATAAAATTGAATTAATCAATCACACGAATTTTTTTTCATTGCATCAATCCAAAAAACTAAATTCATTTAGTCATGAATCAATTTTATTACATTGAGCCAATGCTTTATTTTTTTCAGTGTATTGTGACTAAGGAAGAAATACACACACACACACACACACACACACACACACGGTGTGTCTTCAACACAGGTCCAGATCCCAATGTGCACATTGTGAGGTGGCTTCTTATACATGTGTACCAGGAGATTTTAACAAACAATCTTGGGGTCACACAGAGCATTAATGCATTAATGCAGAGCATTCATGAAGTGTGCATACTATATCAACATTTATTATCTTGCTGTGGGTCCCTTAAATGTTAAAACTTTTGAGTGCTTTCATGTAGTGAAGAAAAGACAAGAATAAAAAAATAAATCCGAAACAACTCGCCATTCCAGATCCAGTAAAATAGTCGTAAAAGTGTTTTGTTTTTTTGTTGCATAGAACACAGAATATACATTGTATATACCAGAATACCAGCATATAAATTGGCTGGGGTTTTCTGCATAGGTGCTAGCTAGCGACCAAAATAGCCAGATTGTTCTTGGAGTTAAATTTTACTTCAGCACTGTAAAACTGACCTAACCGGTTGGGTTACTGGCTCATGGATATTCAGTCAAAAAGTCTACACAACACAGCAAATACAGAGATGTTACCAATTTCTCAAACTTACATTTTGCAATTGGACCTAGAAGACGCTTATTGCACATATGGCATATGTATAACACTGTGTCCTGAAAACAAATGTGTGTGTGTGTTTGCGCATTCATGTATGCATACGCATGCATGAGGGAGAGACAACCCTGCATGTATAAACACTAGGGCTAACTACACTATTGGCACAGCTAAAAGGCCACGGTGTCTTTATATATATATTCCTAGTTGTTAGGCATTTATATGCCACCTGGGGGCACTATTGTTGCAGGTAGTGATCCAACTCCAGCTTTGTGCTCCGTCAATCTCCACCGTTACTGCTCATGAAAGCCATCGCCTGTTCACAGGGCCGGCATGCTGGACTCTGCTTAAGCAGAGTTATCATACACGGTTATGCTGGCACTGAGCTAATGTTCCTGTAACCTCTTTTCTCCTCAGGCTCCATCACGAGACACGACATCGACACGCCGCCGGTGTCTGATCACATGATCAGCATTTACAAATACGAGGACATTTTCATGCCAGCCACGGCCTACCAGACCTTCTCCTCTCCGCTCTGCCTCCTCCTCATCGTCGCCCTCACCTTCTACCTGCTCATGGGCACCCCGTAACCCCCCCCCCCCCCCCGAGCCTCCATCCCCCAGGGTCACCATGGCAACGGGCAGGGGCTTCCACATTATAGACACGCAATAATAAAACTCCACCTGAGGGAAATCACCAAACAGCAATGGATCACAGTGTACGGAAATACCTAGATTAGATAATCACCTGCAGTATGATTTACTTGTGCAATGGGGTACAGATTAGGAACCGGCATTACGGACGTTAGCCGCATTTGCTAATCCAGAATATACATTACTATAAAATCAGGAAGCACTAGAGATAAAGTGTCTAGTTAGAGAGATGCATGAACAGTTCCTCTAGTTTGGTCTGTGTTTGTTGCCAGGTGTATCTCCTAAACCATCTCTGCTCCTGGCATTGTTCCATACTGATGTGTCCCTGCATGAAGCTGTCTGGGGCAACAGTGGCAGCTTGTCCATGGTGGCATTTCTCAGCACTCTGTGTGGCACTGAACTCCGTCCTCTCCCCAGTGTGTGTGGCAGTAAACGTTCTCACTCAGTAGCTGACCACGAGGTGCAGTTATTACACTGTGTTCTGCTTTCTAATAAGTTTCAGTATGCTGAAGGGAACATGGCGTGTGGTTGTGTCACCTACTAACAGCTTTTGAAGCCTGAAGTGACAGTGTGACAGTTTCACTTCGCTATGAACCTTAGTGTACACACTAAAACACACAACAGCAAATCCAGTGCCCAACTCTCACCCCACCCACTTTATCCCTGTACCGCCCCCAACTCCTCCCACCCATCCAACTAGCCCCACCCCACAATAATCCCCTCGAATCCCATATCACTTCTCTCCCAGCCCGTCTGACACTACTCCCTGTCTACCTGAGTTGTCTCACAGCACTGATCCAGAACAAGAGCAGGTTCTCATACTCCCCCTTGTGGTCCTGCCCAGCACTAACACCCTTCAATCCTTTTTTCTGGACCTTTACAGTATTATTTCTGCTCCATGTGTATACCCTATGTCTGCAATAATAGCTCTATCTTTACCACATTGTTATGTCACCACCATGTTTAAAGATGGAAATGGACTGATTGTTATTGAATTATATCTGTGTTTAAGGTCACAATATTATTCAACAATGTAGCACTTTCTGATTCAGTGTTTATGATGTTATGGACCACAAAGTAGTTTTATTATTAACATGGTTATTGTCACAATCAACAATAAAGGTCATACATCACTTTACAAACAATGTGTTTGTGTCATTTTCTTTCTATACAATAATAAACCTAATGTACATTGGTGTCATTGAAAGGAAGGATATAAACACATTTGTTGGTCCAATGTAAAAGAGTTGGTTAAAAAACAGGTTGATCTTTTGACACAACAGGGTAAAACATTTGGGCCATCGTAAAAAGGCCGGTTATATCCAAGCCTGTCTTTTACAATAAACTGTGTGCTACAAAACCAATATAAAACCTCCATTTTAAAACAGGTCACGACAACATGGTGGGCAATATTACAATGTTTTTGTATATCCCAACACCCAGCCTGGTTTTGCACACCTTTACCCCACCTTTCAAGCAGCATATCCCATGCATGCCCCCCCACCACCCTTAAAATACATAGGATTTTATTTAACTATAGTTTATTTTACATTATATATTTTATTTTAAATAACTGGAGGAGTTACGAGACTTTACTGCAGTCACTTGTACCGTCTTCAGCTAGCAGCACACACTGTGTTACCAGGCACCTGGTGTTCATCTGCAAAGAACTGGAAAGCTAGGGCACCACCACGCACAAATGCAGTTAATAAGTCTAATCGTAGAAAATGACTGGCAACTTTGGGGTGCGATTCTTTTGCCTTGTTAAGTAGCCTATACAAAATACAGGAATTTAAACCCTGTTTGAATAAGCGTTGGTGTAATGGGTGTGAACCGGAAACCGGCGGTTCTTCCTCGCGCTGTCGAGTTGGTCAGCTGTAATATCGCAGCAAAGTAGATGTTAATGGTTAATAAAACATTATTAGAATATCAAACTTTATTTACGCTGTAAATTCAATATCGCTGGTTATGCTGTGTTGATAAACAGCGAAGAGGGTTAGACCATGTTTATGTGGTGCGGTCACGTGACCATGCCAGTGTGGGCACAGAACCACAGACGCTGCACGAGCGCGCACACAGCAGCGCTCACTACATTTCCCAGAATGCTGGACACGCACCGCGTCATTTTACCTGCCTACGTAATACCATATGCAGTGATTCGTCTGTAGAAGGTCCAGAACCAGCCAGAGGGACCATGGCTGACACGGAGGAACCGGGTCTGGACGAGGATCCGGCCAGGCGTGGAGCCTCTGAGCCGGACCTCGTAGGCTCTCCCCGGCCACACCACGTCTCGTTCAGCGAGGCGGTTCCGCCTGCGGTCGGCGTGGTCAGCCACCTGCTGGGCCAGCAGTCCGCCCTGAAGTTCGACAAGAACATCAAGCAGGCCTTTTACAACACGGGGGCCCTGATCTTCGTGGCAATATGTTGCGGGGCGGCGGTTCTGGTCTACTTCATTCTGGAGGCGTTTCTCCGGCCGCTGCTCTGGGCGGTGCTGTGCGGAACTTTCCTGCACCCGTTCAAGTACTCCCTGGCGCGGCTGGGCCGGTCCTGGCTCGCTGGACTTCAGCACAGCGGCACGCCGATCGTGGTGGGGACGCTGCTGGTGCCGGTCCGGTGCGTGAACTGCGCGGTGGAGACGCTGGGCGCCCTGGTGCTGGAGCGGGTCCGTGTTCTGTTGGTGATCGGTGCCGGGGTGCCGCTGCTGTACGTGCTCCATCTGTCCTGGAGCGTTATAGGGATGCAGGTGGTTCTCGGGCACCTCTGCTCCTTCATATGCTGCGCCCTCGATTACTTCAACGCCTTCTGGGTGAGTATGAGCAGGGGGAGGGTGACGCACCTCTTACCGATGCGTTGCATGTAATATTGCATGTAATGATATATAGCGGAAGCACGACCCGACCTACTATAACCCGATCACAGTGGGCTTCCTTGAATCAGTTTCAGAACGAGCGTTTCTGTTTGTTAAAAAAATTCCCTGATGTTGATATGTTGTTCCCTGAGAATGTGAAATTTTCAGCACAACCTGATATTAAATGTGTTTTGGTTTAAATATGAATGAATATGTAACACATAGAGTTTGACATTGTATTGTATTTACATTATAAAGATTTTGAATATAATATGTTGACATCCACAATAAATGATTTGTTTTGTATATTATGGAACCAGGGTACTGTAGTGACCCCACTGTCGAAGTGACAGATAATTATCACGTGTTCTTTTCATGATGTACTCGGCCTCTTTATTAGCTACACCTGTCCAACTGCTCATTAACGCAAATGTCGAATCAGCTAATCACATGGCAGGTTCAGAATTTGGCGTCAACAACATGAAAGCATGGATCCATCCTGCCTTGTATCAACGGTTCAGGCTGGTGGTGCTGACCATGTCCATCCCTTTATGACCACAGTGTACCCATCTTCTGATGGCTACTTCCAGCAGGATAACGCACCATGTCATAAAGCGCTAATCATCTCAGACTGGTTTCTTGAACACAACAATGAGTTCACTGAACTCTACTGGTCTCCACAGTCACCAGATCTCAGTCCAATAGAGCACCTTTGGGATGTGGTGGAACGGGAGATTCACATCATGGATGTGCAGCTGATAAATCTGCAGCAACTGTGTGATGTTATCATGTCAATATGGACCAGACCGTCTGAGGAATGTTTCCAGTACCTTGTTGAATCTATGATACGAAGGATTAAGGCAGTTCTGAAGGCCAAATGGGGTCCAAACCGGTACTAGCAAAGTGTATCTAATAAAGTGGCAGGTGATTGTATGAATACCATGTCATTTTAAACACCGCAGGCCCAGCGCTCTGAATCTCACCAGCAGCTGAGCATGTGATTTTGTGCTTCTTAAACAGCCCAAGAGCGTGAGACATTCAGCCCTTCAGAGAGCAGAGTTCATCGCTGTTTTAGACCGTGCGTTATGAATCCTCTTACCAAAAAGCATGATGTCATCTTGCCGTTTGTCTACAGTGTGAGGGTGTTTTGCTCCTTTGCTCTTGGGTGTCCATCTAGGGAAATGTTTTATGGTGAAAGCAGTGTTAATATGACTCGTATCTAAAATTAGATCTGTTACTGGTTCTCAGTAAAGACACAAGGACTCTGGCTGGTCCAAATCTGTTTGCCCTTCTTATGAAAGGCGCGGAAACTTCAGTAAACTTGCTCTCCCAATCACACGACCTCATCCCCCCCCCCCCCCCCCCCCCCCCCCCCCATCTCCAGGTTGGTACGTTGGTGTTAGGCTACGTGCTAGCTGTCTCACTGAAGTGGACCCCCGGCATGGAGGGCTATCTGCGGGCCCTGTCGGTGCCCGTTTGGACCACCCTCATATTCTACCTGGGTATGGTTGAGCTGGTTCTGGCTTTTCCTGGGTAACAGAGAGCAGGCTGGGAAATGTAGGAATAAGGACTTGAGTAGAACAGTGTTCTGGTGGATCCAGATACAGACTGGTTGACACCCACTGACTACACACGAGCCACAAGAGTTCACAAGAGCACTTTCAACAGCTGTTCATCTCCTTCCCACCCACATGACCACACACACGTGACGGTGACAACAGTTTCAGAAAATTAGTATGTTTAACATATTCAAAAGGTGTATTAAGAGTTGAATCTATCAAATTAACAGTAATAAACTTCAGTAAGTATTTAGATAGCTATTTTAAACTTCAAGGTATTATAACAAGATATGTGCGCATATTTGGCTTATTAGAGCAATTAATCATTCATTATCTAAATTAAAACAAACCATTTTTACATATGTTCTTTCTCCCTCAGTGTCTCTGACAGGGGCTTGGCGGGTGCCTATGTTTGTGGTGGTGGTTGGTCTGCTGATAGTGGGCTCCCAGGAGAAAGCACCGGTACCAGGCAAGGGTGAGCAGGGCCACCTCAGAACCAAGCCCCCTCAGAACACCTGCACTTAGCCACCATGACCGATGCCTCTCCAACACCCCCTGCACTCTTTATCTTTATCCATCCCTTATCTACCTTCTCTCCCCCCGTCACTGCCCGTCTGTCCATGTGTCTGTCTTCCTGTCTGTCCCTCTGTCTCTCTCTCTCTCAGGTGAGCTGACAGGACAGGTCCTTTCCATTGCGGCTAACACTATCTACATGGCCATTTCCTGCAGTCACTTTTACACTGCTGCTGAGGGAGAAGAAAAGAGTGGTGCCACAGCACCGCCCGAAGGTGAAGACACTCGCACGGGCACACACACACACACACACACACACACACACACACACACACAAATGTATCATTACACAGACAGAACACCTCAGCCACCAGCACGTAATTGAATAACGTATTTTTAAATTTTTTTGTATATAGCTGTAGTGGTACTAGGTTTAACGGCGCCCCCCCTCTGCACAGGCCCAGGTGGTTCGTCCCGAAAGGTTAGCGGCATTTTCAGTCCCCCCCGACGGCCACGGCCCGATCTCCAGGGGCTCCAGCACAAAGGGAAGGCCAGTGATATCTACTTTGTGCTGCTGGTGTGGGCCATTGTGCTGGTCCAGGTCTGGTTCAATCTCTGGATCCTGCAGCTGCTGCCCATCCCGTTTGCTGGTACTTACGTATGCGTGTGCGTTTGAACGTCTGTGTGCGCGTGTGTCTGGAATGCAAAATATGTTTCGGTTTTGCCTGTGATTTTACAGTTTTAGATCAAAAGAAGAAATTCACAGTTTGTGTTATCTCAGGAAAATGTCTGTGTGTTTGTATGTGCGTGTGTTTGTATGTGTGTGTTTGTGTTTACAGTGTGGGTAATTAAGAAGCTGGTAGTGCGGTTTGGGGTCAAAGATTTCTCGGTGCAAACCCTGACGGCTTGGTGGGCGGTGCTAGAGAAGTTTGTTCGAGACAGACAGGATGCTTTGCTCCCTGGTCCAATCAAAGGGCTCGCAAAGTTTTTGCTTCGGGTCGACACCAAGGTAACGCCTTCAGTGAATCCACCCCCATAGAGCCATACGTACACACACACACACACACACACACATACATTCTGGTTGTAACAAGCAACTACATATCAGTTTTGCTGATCAGCTTGTCTTCTTAAACCATGAAAGTGAAATCTAAAGCAAGACATGTGTGTGGTAGGAAAGACACCAGAGAGTGGGGTTTTCAGCTCATTACTTCTAGTTAGTCTCTCTGATGCGATTCAGAGATTTAGTTTGAATATGTTGTTGCCTTTTGCTGTGAACCTGTCGTAATAACAGCTTCAGATGAAGATACAAGCACTGTATTTTTCTCTACTCTCAGTTTTCTCTAGAATGTTCTGCAAGTTTCTTCAGTCAGTGAGTTATTCTGATTTTCAGGTCAAAGGTTAGTGATTGTGTGGGCCGTGAGCTGTACTATCCTGCTCCTGAGCTGCACAGCTGGTGAAGGTCCTGACCCTCGGAGCTGGGACTAGCCCAGATTCTGCTCTCACTCAGGGTCAAAGGTCGAGGTTTATCTTCTCCAAGGCTTTTGAGGGGTCGCAGTGTTCAGTGTTGTGAACCAGTGTCCCTCCAGTGAAATGCATTTCAGTCAACCATTGACTTAGTACCAACAGAGGTAAATCAGAAGATGTTACGCCCTCATTTTAGTACTTAATGCCACATTTAGCGACCTGTTCAAAACGTGACCGTTGAGCCAAACAGACAACCCGTGTTAATCCCATGTTAAACCTGCGGTAGTCCCCTGTTAATCCTGGTTTGAAAGCCTGGAGTAAAAGGGACTATTATTGCAGGTCACGGTAATCACTTGGTCAAAACGTAATGTGTTTGTATTGTAGTTTAACTTCAACCTACGTTTTCCACACTTTTTCACAGTAAGAATCCATTATTGCCACCATCCAATCCAGGCCTGTTCTCGTGTTGCACGGAAACCCTGTTGATGTTTGCTGCTTTTCTGCATTCTTATTGGTTGTTTCTAATAACGGTTTGTATCTCTGTCTCCCTCCTCGAAGCTCTGGCATTGGCTTAACAAGCAGGTAAATCATTTGCGCTAGCTATCGTTGGACAGACTCGAGGAAAGATAGATAGATAGAAAGAGAGTGAAAGAGTGATAGTGTGCCCCCTTTAGAAGCTTGGATTGATGCTTTTTTGTTACCCCTTCATCTACCATCATCCCTCCATCTTTCTGTTCCCAGCTCCCTGGCTCCTGGCTCGTCTCTTTTGCGCCGACGGCTTGTTTTATTTTTGGTGTGTGAGGCGCTTGTGCCCTGTGGATGAGGGCGAACGCCTCTTCGTTCACGTCGACACGCGAGCGTTCGACCCCGCCCCCCACGTGAAAGACGTCCAGCAGACGTGCGAGGCTTCGTGCTCATCCACAGCCATAGATGAGCTGATTGGCTTCAGAGTGTGTGAGCTGCATGGAGAGAGAGAGAGAGCCGGTGGGTGGGGCTGAGGGCGGGGCCAGATGGTGGGGGTGGGGCCAGATTGTGGAGTGGTAGAGGTGAGAGTCTGGGTTTATAGCTGAGGAATGTTCCTTGCGATTTTGGGGAGGGATACGTAGTTAAGAGAAGTTTGGATCCGCCACATTCTTTTGAAGAATATGCGTAAGATGTTCTGGAATAAAACGGTATTCACCAGAAGATTTTTGGAAGCTCAGTGAGGAACCCAGGAGTTCACGCTATTGAACTTTGGCTATATGTAGCAGCTATATAGTATTTCTTCAAAAATAACAACAGATTACATAGGTTAATACTTAAGGCTGCAGTATTTTAGTGTTTGTAGTTATTTCTTGTTAATTTTTTAAGGAGATTTGTTCAACCAACATAGTGACCCTCCCACTTTATTTGATTCTGCTCCCCCCTCCCATTAGTTTGATTACCCTTTACTTACCATTTTAACAGAATGTCCGCTCTGCATGACCAGGTCCATGCATGGGTAACATGATTGGGACCAGTCTAGTGTGACAGCTAACCTCCCCAACATTCACACCCGGACACACCCACTCACACACACAGCGTGACTGTGGGGTTTGCTCTATCGGGAGTGCTAACCTCACAGAGCATTCCCACCAGTGCTGCGTCAGATATAGAACACACACCGAGGCGGGAGCAGCAGGTGGTCTCTCTGAAACCCGAGCTCGTGCCCAGCCATCCGTCATCCTTAAGAATGAAGCGTTCGCTGGTGTTGTTATAAGCACGCTGGGCTCCCGCAGGTATCGGAGGGGTTGTTTCCTGTTTGGCCCAGCTGGAAAGAGCACTACTAATCTGGAGTCAACCATGCCGTGAACATAGCAGGTGACTCTAACGCCGCGGTGACCCGCCATCTGGCCGAACCGACCGCGGGAACAGGAAGCGTGTCTACGGTGGGGCGCCCAGAGGAACCTGCCCGGTGAACCACAGCACTTCCTGTTTACAGGCAATTTCCTGTTTATGGGAGAGGTGGCGGCTTAGTGTAGCCCGTCGGCGTAGTGCTGTGAGGTCTCTGATTGGTTTTTATTGGAACTCTGTTGACCAATCACATACATGAAGGGCGTTTTAAGTGCAACATCTAGGGATGGGTGAGAGACCCTGATGGTTTTGGCGGAGGGAACAAGGTTTGAGAAAGTAGCAGTGGTGTGTGCTAAAACGTCAGGGGACCCAGCTGGTCTCCAGCGTTGGGGGTGTAGGGCCTAGTTACGGGGTTGGACCGTTGGCAGAGTTTCCAGGGCCCAGGATGGTTTCCGCCTGCCCAGGTTGTTCCACATGGCTGACTATGAGGACGGGGGGGGGGGGGGGGGGGGGGGGGGGGGGGGGGCAGGTTTCTCTCCGTGTTCACCTCCAGATGTTTGAACATGTGCAGGTGCTGGAAGCTAATCCCTCTCCTTCTCTCCCTCCCCTCTCCTCTTTCCCCTCCTCAGATGATCGTGTGGTTGGAGAGATCTCTGGATAAACTCATCAGCATCTTCATCATCTTCCTGCTGGTCACAGGAACCCTGCTCATGGCTCTCCTGCTCACTGCCATGGTACTACAAAACCTTCCCAGCACACACATGCACAAAATGCCCCCACACACTCCACCTCCACAGTGAGCTCCACCTATGCACACACTCACTTTCTGGCTAATGTTTACAGATGTAGGTGCCCGACCTTGTTGAATAACCTCATGGAATATTCATTGGAGGGTTGCCTCAATGAAGGTTTATGTTTTCAATACTAATGCCATAGGTCTTTGATCATGTATGCAGTCAGTCAGTCGGTCAGGTTGTACCAATAATGCCATAGGTCCTTTATCAGAGCACTGGGAAGGGCCAGGCTGCTATAGGCCCGCCCACTAGTGACAATTATGCATCTCTTTGGTCAGATTTCCTGTCACTTTGCTAACAGATTACCGAACCATTCACAATATCAATAGTAGGGGCAGGTAGGCACGTTTACAGCAGCAAGTCACTGTAGCCATACTAATGAACTAATGAACAGTTTTGATTAGTTCCACTCTTAGATATAAATGTGTCCTTTAATTAACAAGAATATGTAAATTATCCGAATGAATAAGTTTATTTTACTTTATTTATGAAACATTCATTTATTGTTCTGTCTACTTTTTTTGTTTATCCTTCTCTCACGGTTGAAAGAGCCTGAGTGCACACCACTGTTGTAACTGACTCCACCCGCCTCCACCCTGACTCCACCCACCTCCACCCTGACTCCACCCACCTCCACCCTGACTCCACCCTGCTAGCAGACTGCTAGTGGTGGACATGTGGTGGTGTCATGGCCCTCTATGCCTCAGGATCTGTGTGTCTCTTTTGCAGGTGCACCATGAAAGTGCCCATATCATAGAGGTCACCAGCAACCTGATCAACGAGACGGTGGCCAACCACCCTGAGTGGGCCAAGTAAGACACACGCGCACACGCGCACACGCGCACACGCGCACACACACACACACACACACACACACACACACACACACACACACACACACACACACACACACACACACACAGCCTGATCACAGAGACACTAGCCAACCACTCCAAGGTGGGCCAAGTAAGACACACGCGCACACACACACACACACACGCACACACACACACACACACACACACACACACACACAGCCTGATCAACAAGATGCTAGCCAAGCATTCTTGAGTAGGCCAAGTAAGGCACACACACACACACACACACACTCACTCTAATCAACAAGACCCTAGCCAACCACCCTGAGTGGGCCAGGTAACACACACACACACACTGATCAGAGAGACCCTAGCCAAGCCAACTATCTTGAATGGGCCAAGTCAAATGCACACACCACACCAATCTACCTACACACACATAGCCAGGAAAGATTCTCACACACACTCTCAGCCTCATCAACAAGACCCAGGACAACTAACCTTGGCATGTCTCACAGTAATAGACATGCGCACATGTGTGTATACACACACACACACACACACACAAGCATTGACCTGTCCATTGATCTGTCCTTTGACCTTGTAGTTGGCTTCCAGAGGCTCGTGTTGTACAGAGGGCTCTGAACTCTGCTGCCACAAACGTTTACCAGCATGGGAGAGAATTCATAACTCAGAAGGTACTATAGGCTTGTCTCACTCTTCAATCCGCTTATTCATGGCCACAAGATGGTGCTGTAGCACTAACTCCTGAATATTGGAGGTTCAGAAGCCAGCGAGTTTAAATTCAGGCAGTGTGATGTCATTTAAGTCATGTATGCCTGAATGTGCACATGATGAAGAGTGGTTGTGTGGTTGTGTGTGTGGTTGTGTGTGTGTAGCTCCATAAGATGCTTGGTGATAAGGTGAACAACACAGCTGTGATCGAGAAGCAGGTTCTGGAGCTGTGGGACAGACTCTGTCACTCTTGGTTCATTAAGGTAATATACACAATCTCTAGCTACCTCCCCCTCTCTCTCCACCTCCCGTCTCCCCCTCTCTCTCCTTCTCTCTTCTCTCTATCCATCGGCACAGAGGTGGCCTCTGTTAGCCTGTTAGCAGTGGACTGTGTTGCGTGTGAGCTCTGCTCCTCATTGGTCGTCTCTTGGCTGTGTCCCAGAACGTGTCGTACAGTGGGCGTAACCGTGGACAGAAGCTCCAGCTCCAGAGACAGCACGGCTGGTTGGGTGACATCCTGGACTGGCAAGACATCGCCTCCTTCCTGCAGGAGAACATAGAGACACTGCTCTCAGTACGTGTGTGTGTGTGTGTGTGTGTGTGTGTGTGTGTGGGGGGGGGGGGGGGGGGGGGGGGGGTGCGCGCGTGTGTTCTCTGACAGAATAATAAGATTAGTGTGTTTGTAGATTGTGGAGTCTCTCTGGGTGGTGATGAGTCTGAATGTTGGCTTGCTCATCTCCACGACGACCACTCTGCTCACTGTGCTCTTCTATAGTGGCACCGCTCTGCTCAACTTTGCCCTTTCACTGGTAAACACGCGCACACACACACACACACACACACATGCACATATACAATCACAGACATACAGAGTGTGCTTGTGTGTGCGTGCGTGCGTGTGCGTGTGTGTGTGTGTGTGTGTGTGTAGGTGATTTTCCTGACCACCCTGTTCTACCTACTGAGCTCCAGTGGTGAGTACTATAAACCTGTGAAGTGGGTGATCAGCCTGACGCCCCTGTCCCAGCCAGGCCCCTCCTCCCACATCATCGGCCAGTCTGTGGAAGAGGCCATCAGGTGCTTGCAATTTACTTACACACACACACACACCCCTACATTTTATAAAGCAGTAAAAGATGAAAATTCTAGCTGCAGTAAGTACTGTAGCCACTAGAGGGCAAGAGTACTAGTATATCCGCTAGAACAGTCTAGTTATAGCAGCTCTGTTCTTTGATGCATTTTATATTAAACTACCAAAGCCATCTACTCTCTCACTCATTCTTCTTCATGTGCATGCTGGCGCACACACACACACACACACACACACACACACACACACACACACACACACACACACAGTTCTCCATAGGACCAAAAGGTCCAAGGATGCAGCTGTGAGACTGTCATTACTGAAAGGATGCGAGGACCAAAATCTAACATGATTTATTGTATTGTATGAGTGTTCATTTGAAGGTTTGTGTAAGTGTTCGTGTGTGTGTGTGTAAGTGTGTGTGTGTGTAAGTGTTTGTGTGTGTGTTTCCATGTAAACTTACCCAATTCATAAAAACACCAAAAACACTTAGTGACAACATAATTGCTCCTTTTCACTCATTTCTCTCGCTCGCTCGCTCATGTCCACCTAGTCAGGCGGGTGCAATCAGTCTGTTGTAAATCTTTCCAGGTGTTGACTTAAGGGAAGGGCTCAGGTGTTTTGACTTTGTTTAAATGGTTCAATCATTTGGAAGGGTTGGGCTCAATTTCTACAAACATGGTTTATCTTGCCTCTAGAGTAACCAAATAGACTAAGTTGTGTCTTTCTCTCAGGGGTGTGTTGTAAAGATGTCTCTCTCTCTCCCCCTCAGGGGTGCGTTCTAAAGTTGTCTCTCTTTCCCTCAGGGGTGTCTTTGACGCGTCCCTTAAGATGGCAGGCTTTTATGGCCTATACACCTGGCTCACACACACCATCTTCGGCATCAACATTGTCTTCATCCCCTCGGGTGAGAAACGCTCACACTCAGAGTAGTTCCTATTCATAGCAGCATGGGGCTGTGTGCTTGGATGGTTGTGTGTGTGTGTGTGGCACAAAGCCTCTGTTTGCTCTGGCATGTGGGAACCATCTGGCAGTACATACAGGCATGTAGGAGACTCGCTAACACTCACTCTCTCTCTCTCTCTCTCTCTCTCTCTCTCTCTCTCTCTCTCTCTATGTGTGTCTCCTCTCTTCTCTCTCTCTCTCTGTTCAGATCAGTTTAGTATCTTTTATGTTCATTAGTATGACCATCACCATATTCATTTACTGCATTGCCAAAGCAGCGTTGCAGTAACACATGAACCCTCCCAATCGTAATGAAATTAAGATCTCCTCCGTGTTAATAATAATTGACATAGAAAGAACTGTGATTGGCATGAAAGAGTTCATGAAGTGCAGATGATGAATGTGAAGAAGAGGAGGAAGAAATAATGGAGAAAGACATGAAGGTGTTAAAACCGCACTACAGGTGCGTGTGTGTGATTTTGGTGGGCTATTTACTGGTGCACGTCATGGCAGATATCAGCCAGCCAAAAAGATCCTCGTTTTCTTTTCTTATTTCGATGGACAGTTTGTCAGTATTAGATATACATTCTCTATTATACAGTATATCTATCTCTATCTCTCCCACTCATGTGGGTCTTGTTAGATCTTAGATATTACACACACATACACACGCACATTTTTTTTCTAGAAATTTATTCAAACATTATTCAAAGCCTTCTTTGTTTGAATGGCATTTAATTTAATACTACCTGTACTTGTAATCAAGATTAGAATATGAATAATTACAGTAATTGAGTTACTATTAAGTCTCTGGTAACTTTGTGTACTTTGCCACAATTTTGTGTGTGTGTGTGTGTGATGTATATTATTGTATAACATAATATACAAGACTTTTGTTCGTGTTCTCCATCTTTTTCAAGCAATAATCTAACTAGTTAAATAATCTAATTAGTTAATTCTCACTAATGGATACATTTTTATCCATCTTGTCTTTTCCTGACGATAATCTAGATCATTCCAAAGGCTTTCTGAACTGTACCTCACACATAACCCTTCCATGTGCGTGTGTGTGCAGCGATGGCAGCTATCCTGGGCGCGGTGCCGTTCTTGGGGACGTACTGGGCGGCGCTGCCCGCTGTTCTGGACCTGTGGGTGGCGCAGGGCGAGGGAGCCAAAGCCCTGCTGCTCCTGCTCTGCCACCTGCTGCCCACGTACTTCGTGGACACCGCCATCTACTCAGATATCTCCGGGTAGGGGCACCTGGGACACGGGGTCTACTTTACTTAGTGGGGACTCGACCTGTTTGGCCCCTCGACTACAGGGGACCTGTGGACTCATAACCTGAACTCTAGAGGACCTGTGGACTCATAACCTGTTAGACCTCTGAACTCTAGAGGACCTGTGGACTCATAACCTGTTAGACCTCTGAACTCTAGAGGACCTGTGGACTCATAACCTGTTAGACCTCTGAACTCTAGAGGACCTGTGGACTCATAACCTGTTAGACCTCTGAACTTTAGAGGACCTGTGGACTGGTGGCCTCAAAGGCTTAGGTGTTTAAAAGGATTATCACTGTAATTAGCAAAAAATACCACATTAATGCCTCTAGTATAAATATTGTGAAAAACTGTCCCCTAACTCCCCTAATTATGCCTATTTATATCTAGTTGTTTGTGTGTGTGTGTAGTAAGACATTGTGTGTGTGTGTGTGTGTTTTCTCCAAGGATGTGCGGCTGTGTCCTTTTCTGACTGATTAGCTCCCTGTGCCTTGGCAGATGTGTGAATGTTTAATGAGATTAACTAAGTCTAGACAGAGACTGCCTCATGACGAAGACCAAGGGCACTGTCACACTCCTACCCAACAGGGACAAACTGCTAGACAATCAAACCCAAAAAGTGTGTGTGTGTGTGTGAGGGTCACGTTTTTTGTGTATTCTGTTAAGAGACAGCTGTAACAGTGTTCTGCATGCTGCTGTGCTGTCTGGGCTGTGTTCTCTGCGGTGTTCAGTGTTTGTCCTGTGCACAGGGGGGGTCACCCCTACCTGACGGGTCTGGCAGTGGCCGGTGGAGCGTACTATCTGGGCCTGGAGGGGGCCATTATAGGCCCCATCCTCCTCTGCATCCTGGTGGTAGCGTCCAACATCTATAGTGCCATGCTAATGAGTCCCAGCAGTACCCAGGCAACACCAGTACAGAGCAACTTCCCCCAACACCTGGGCAGGTAACATACACACACACACACACGCATAGAGAGCAGTACAGAGCAAATTCCCCAAACACCTGGGCAGGTAACACACACACACGCACACCCCCCAATGAGAGTCCTTTCATCCCAGGCCCTTCATGGAGACCCCCGGACAGCTGCAGAAAGGAGAAGAGTGAACGGTTCCTGCTGAGAGCCGTCTGCTGCTGCTTCACCCTACTTCCTCACACAGGCCTGCGCGTGGGGTCTCCCTCGCTGCCTGGCAGGGGCAAGGAAGTCTCCTCCTACGAAGCCCCAGCCGCAGGACTGCTCGGCTCCAGATTCAGAACTTTCTCCCTCTGATTCAGAACTCCCACTGCAACGAGCCGTCAAGGCTGCCGATGACCGTGAAAAGCAGGTCTGCTTTTCGAGCTGCGCCGTCTTCACGTAGCACGCGGAGTCTCCGCGCTGTAAGCGTCCTATTATTTACAGAGCTAACATCTGAGAGCAAAGTTCAGTTAGCACTGGAGTGCGGCACAGCGCTAACACTCCGATGTTATGGTAACTAGCACACTACAACTGGCTTGTAGGTTTGAATTTACACAAGTAACTAACAATCGTGCTAAGATACGTTTTTACTGTTTAGACTGTTAAGTGTGGTGGTTGCTTTTGTTCATTAGTTGAGTTGGTACTCACAAAATCTAATGTATAACTTCACCATTACTGATATGCTGTGAACAGTGAGCGTGTGTGTGTGTGCGCGCGCGCGTGTGTGTGTGTGTGTGTGTTTGCTATTGAATTATGAACATGAGAATCTGTTTAATGTATTGTGCCATAATTTCCGCTCTTTAAAAAATGGTGTAAAATATCATCATGGTTCAGTAAGGAAGCTTAACGTTCTGTGTATCTGCACTTTGTGTATGTGTAAGTTGTGAGTGTAAGTTCACATTGGCCTTATTCTCATGGCACCTTCTCGAGCTCTTCTGACTTCATTACTCCCCCGCACCGAGGAGTCTGGCACAGAGATTCGAAGATCTCCTCCCATTAAGAACAACTCACTGTTCACACACACACACAGTACCTCATTTTGTGTCTTTCTGTCTCACGCAGCTCTGGTATTTTTTGCTCTGTTTCATAAGCCCCCTACGTGTGAAAATGCCCTGACTGACAGGAGTTGCTCACCCTGAGCAGAGGCCCTAAGCAGCTGCAGTGTGAGGACTGGCCCACAGCGCTGGGCTTTGCTTTACTGTTGCTTTAATGAGACACATTACAAATAAAATCCCCTTTGTGACTGAACAAGAGACCTGAGAATTAGAAACCTTATTTCTGACTGAACTGCAAATTTGAAGCTGAGGGGTAATTTTAGTGAGAAGTGAAGCTGCTGTTTTGAAAATTGCAAAAAGGACTTGAGCTTGATCATCACACACATGAGTTTCAAGGTTGTGGGCTGATGGGCGTGTCCTACATGTATCAGGCCTGTGGGTGGGTGTGTCCTACACTTATGCAGGGCAGGACGGCAGTAGATATTGTCCATGCATGCAGGGTGGTGGGGGTGTCCTATATGTATAAAAGATGGGTAGGCCTCCTACAGATGGCATTTGCTTCAGTTTAATTTCTGCTGGTTTTCTCTCACTCAGGAAGCCATAAATGCACTTTTATGACATCATTTTACACCAAATAAAATGTTTAAAGATTTTACTAGTGTCTTACCATTTCTGCTTTTTGGAATTTGAAGAGTATCACTTGTTTTATTTTTCAGTTGTCGATCAGTGTATACCTTTCTCTCTAAGATTCAGCACTATTAAAGTTTGGGATAAAACCAGTGTCTTGATACTTAATTTTAGCACACACACACACAAATATGGAAGTCCCAATATAACAACTATTTTTCATCAATTAATTAAAATGTGGATTTGTGACTACGTGCATCTAGACTCCCAGACATGTCATGCTTCCTTGTATACAATGTGACCTTTAACCTCGAATGCCCCAGAGAAGGTCAGATCACAAAGTCACCGAGCCCACAGCTAGCAGAGAGCAGACAGATTCTGCCGGAGGTAAGATTGAAATCGATCGTTTCACTGCTTCTCAATTACACTGAACAGAGCTATTGACTCGGTCTTTTTCTTGCAATCTATCTATATTCCTCCTTTGTGTGTGTGTGAGAGACTGCATTGGTCTTTCTTTAATGGCTTTATCAGAGCGTGTTCTCATCTGGCAAATAAATCAAGGACACATGAGGACCAGACGAAAGGCGAAACCGTTTCATTCATCCTTTTGTTCTGTTTTTCTCTGCGAGCCCAGTCTCACCACCTGAGCTCCACCTCAGCCGTCCACATCGACTCCAATGACCTTGTTCCTGTTTACATCCAGCATATTTGATTCACTTTGAAAGTTTTTGCTGCTCCGTATGAAATGTGAATCAGAATAAAGAGGCTATGGTTGGTTTAATGTATATTGTGCAATAAAGCTCATCTTGGTACTCATTTTTTCTAAATCCGTCAGGATGTCCAAACGACCTTGGAGTACGAACTCTGCAGGTGGTCATTCAATGTGCTTCCTGCAGCCACCAGCTCACCAACCAATCACACGAACGCTGTTACCATGACGTTTAGTCAACTGATGATGGGAGCTTGAGGGAATCTAAAGGTTGTCAGAAAGGAGCAATATAATAAGATGGAAACCTGATCTGGACCCATCTCAGAGCTGCAGCAGAAGGTTTTAGCTTCCTATTGGTGTTGAGCTGAAGAACTATCATATTTATCTTTGTCAAAAATACCCTGTATTGTGTAAAGGCTTTTGCTTCATAACATTAAATGTAGCAAATGTTCTTATGTTTCAGGCACCTTCTCAGTTCCTGATAATACGTTTGATGATATGATGATGCTTTGCCAACATATACAACTGTCTTACATAAACTGCCAAACGTGCCAAATTTAAATGTAATGAGATGCTATAAAAACAAAAACATAAAGTGATTGGGTACCCAAGAACATGCAATTACTGAACAAACTCCCATGATACGACAAATATAAATCTCAAATATTCCAATACTTGGAATAACTAACCTCCAGCGATTCTCCTCCTCCTCGGAGCTAATGAGAAGCAGAATAGAACAGTTTTGCTGTGAAGTGTGCTGTAAGCGTTTTTGCCACAGAGTTTGGCTGGAGTGTACAAGTGAACACCACTCTGGTACCCCGGGGTGCTGAGGGCCCGTTTGAACAGGAACACAGTGTTCTTCTATTCCCTTCTCCTGTTGCCGCCATTCACATCTGCCATTTTGGTGCTGTGGGCAGAACTGATCCGCTTGATGTGGAACAGGGTTTATGAGGGGAACTCGGAGCTGTTTGTGGGATTCACATGTAACTCTGGCACAAGTTGTGTGATAGGATTCCATGTGTTCAGGGGTGTGTCGATCTGTGAGTGTGATATAAAAATCTGCAATTTTTAGAATCTGCATATGAAGTAAGAATGTGTGTGATGTAAGAATCTGTTTTGTGAGAGTTTGGGGTACAGACTGAAACAGCAGAGATGAAAATCGATTGTAAACTTTCTGTTTATTCCTCCAACCTGTGGATAAGCTCAGAGTGTTCTGACTTATCAATCATCAGGCCACACCCTCCGTCAGCTAAAAAAAATCTTTGACAAAAACACAAACACCCACCTGCATGCTGCGCTCTCTCTCTCTCTCTCTCTCTCTCTCTCTCTCACACACACACACACACACACACACACACACACACACACACACACACACACACACACACACACACACACACACACACACACACAAGTTCTGTGTAAACTAACTGTCCCTAAGCTTTTTGAGGGGGATAATGGGCAGGTGTGATGGCCAGTAAAGGAGGGTTTTCCTTCACTCTCGAAACGCAGACTCCTTCATGCCACAGGTCCATATTTCTAGAGAAAACCTTCCAATTATCCTTTGTGCAGGTCTTAGAGGAAGCAGAGAGGGAGGGGAGTGGCTAATTATTTTACCCGACTCCAGGGGTCAGTACTGAGCAGTGCACTGATTCTGCCGTTACAAGAACAGCTCACAGAGGAAAATGGGACCTCAAAGTAACACAGTATTGTAGATATGAAAAACACAAAATACAATAAAGTCAATAAAATTCTTGGTGAGGGAAGAATGCAAATGCATGAAGAATCTCTTTTGGCCTTCACTAAGCTTGGACAGATGAAAGAAAAAACAGCGGTGATGTGTGTGCTAATGGCTGAATTCAAATATTCAAACAGAGACATGCAGACAAAATTGCAATTGAAGTAACATTGTAGAGTACAAAAACATCTAAAAAAAAAAAAAACACATTAATTCATTAAAGCCCCTAACACACA
Organism: Brachyhypopomus gauderio; assembly: GCF_052324685.1. Lineage (NCBI taxonomy): Eukaryota > Metazoa > Chordata > Actinopteri > Gymnotiformes > Hypopomidae > Brachyhypopomus > Brachyhypopomus gauderio. Next base: position 30,944,596 of record NC_135217.1, read on the forward strand.
CACACAGACACACACACATGCATTCATACAGAACAGCTAAGCCCTTGAATTCATGAATGCTAAATGAGAGCAGATTAGTGAATCCCTCTTGTCCAACAGAAAGCCTGTGCTTATGAGTAATGTAGTCAGTGTCAGACAGAGGGTTCTGTCCCAAGGGAAGGCCACAGTTCAACAGAGGCCCAGGTGTGGCCATGGTTCTGTGTGTGTCGAGATCACTACCATAAAACAGAAAGACACTGAACAAATGGCAACTGAAGGAAAGACACACACACACACACACACACACACACACACACACACACACACACACACACACACACAAAAGGTACCCAGTATCAAAAATATCAAACGATTATGAAAAAACATAAAACCTAATGATGTGAAATGAATTTCGGGTTTCCTGATGAAACCCTGGTGAACCCTGTTCATTGATTAGTGATTGCTGATAATTATCATGATGATATTAATAGAATTTCCTTCTTTGGGCCAGCTGTTCTTTCAGGGATTTATAAAAAAAATTAGTCTAACCAGTAAGGAGAACCCATGCTGCTGAGCTGGGCCAATCAGGGAGCTGATCACTGAAATGTCCAAAGACATAACAGTGGAAAATCAATTTCATGAAAACCAATCCTGATATGTGTAGTACATACATGCACGGGCGTATGTGCGCGCGCACACACATGCACACGCGCACACAAACACACACGAACACACACACACACACACACACACACACACACACACACACACACACACACACACACACACACACACACACACACACACTCACACACACACACACACACAAAAGCGAGTTTCATCTAGATGTGCTCACTACTTCCACAAATTATTAAATAAAACACACACACACACACACACACACACACACACACACACACACACACACAAAGGTGAAACCCTTATGTGTAACCACCTGCAAAAATGCAACAATTTTCTCTCTTAGACAAATACAGGCATACAATCTGATATTCTAAAAGAGAGGCAACCTTGTAAACATAATCTAAACCCCTCCCCCTGCTCTAATAAGTAACCCCGCCTCCTGCTCTAATAAGTAACCACGCCTCCTGCTCCACTGAGCAAGATAGTGACACCAGTCTGAGGTTCCTCTGCACACAAGACAGTCTCCTTCTCTCCCACTCGCTCTTTCCATTTCATTCCTCCTCTCAGCAAAATGGAGTGATGGGGAGATTCATTTACATATGTACTTCTGTGTTTTTGGCTCCGCCTCAAAGCCACACCTCCAGGAAGTGAAAGAGGAGTACAGAGATAACCTGGCAGCTCCTCCTTCCCCCTCTCCCTCCGTGTCCAGGAGCTGCGGTGAGGAGAGCCCGCCCCTGCGCCCGCTGGCCAGTCCCCGTGTGTGTGTGCGTGCACTCAGAAGATCTCGGGCAGCGTGACGTTACGGAGGAGCCACTGCTGGGAGTGGCTGCCCGAGCAGTCCCTCACGCTGGGCACCTGGCTGTCGTCCTCCGACGCCTTGTCCAGGCACTGATTACTGTTCACATGCACCAGACTCAGCTTCTGCAGAGAGACAGGGAGAGAGAGAGAGAGAGAGAGGGGGGGGGGAGAGAGAGAGAGAGAGGGAGGGAGAGAGAGAGGGAGGGAGAGAGAGAGAGACAGGGAGAGAGAGAGAGAGAGAGAGGGGGGGGGGAGGGAGAAAGAGAGAGAGGGAGAGAGAGAGAGACAGGGAGAGAGAGAGGGAGAGAGAGAGAGAGGGAGGGAGAGAGAGAGGGAGGGAGAGAGAGACAGGGAGAGAGAGAGGGAGAGAGAGAGAGAGAGGGAGGGAGAGAGAGAGGGAGGGAGAGAGAGACAGGGAGAGAGAGAGGGAGAGAGAGAGAGAGAGAGAGGGAGGGAGAGAGAGAGGGAGGGAGAGAGAAACAGGGAGAGAGAGAGGGAGGGAGAGAGAGAGAGACAGGGAGGGAGAGAGAGAAAGAGAGGGGGGAAGGGAACAAGAGAGAAAGTATGAGTAAGCATAGGTTCACTGATATTTGAAATATCTTTTTCTATCACAATTTATTTAATATGCAAACACATGCAAATATGCATAAACACGCACTCTATAACTAGAATGAACTTCAAATGGTGTCAACCATTACAGAGATCAAATGTACAAAGAGCCAATGAGAACGTCTCACACGGGAGGCCACCGTTACCCCGGCAGCCCGGGAAGAGCAGCCCTGGACTGTGGTGCTGACAGTCACTCCTCCAGAAGTACATCACACACACAGTGGTTATACACACACCCGCCCACCCACACACACCTTACTGGCTATGGCATGGTAATGTATGCTAATATATGCAAGAGAGGCACTCTGTTTGGTAAGAAAATCCCTGATCCCCTGAAGTCAACTCAAGATGGCTTCATTGGCATAACATGTTCCAAAGTTGAACTGTAGGTGTATTATTAAGAATAACCAGGGGTGGAAAGTAACTAATTACATTTACTCACATTACTGTAATTGAGTACTTTGAGTAATTTGTAATTTGTAATTTTTAATTATTATTTGAGTAATTTGTAATTTTCTGAGTAGTTTTTGAAATATGTTATTTTTACTTTTACTTGAGTACATTTATACCCAAGTAGTTTTACTTCACTACATTTGAACGGCCTCAAATTACTGAGTAAAAAAATATTGATGGTGAAAAATTAAATGTGGGCAGAAATTTTAACTTTGAATCCCAGAACTGAAGGCCAATTGCATGGCCTTGCCTTGCGCGTGCCCTTTCCATTGTCTCATAATCAGGTCGTAATCTGGTGCACTTTTTTTCCAAAAGGATGAGATTGTTCTATCTTTAAATCTTCTATCTATCAGGTTCTGTGGGATCCTGTGGACATTTTATTGTGAAAAGTGGAATCCTGTGGGCACTGTATTTTGAATAGTTGGATCCTGTGAGCGTTTTAAATAGTGGAATCCTGTGCGCATTTTGTTTTATTTTGAGATGTGGGATCCTGTGGTCATTTTATATTTTATTTTGAGTTGTGGCAACCTGTGGGCATTTTATTGTGAATAGTGGGATCCGGTGGGCACTGTATTTTGAATAGTTGGATCCTGTGAGCACTTAATTTTAAATTGTGGGATCCTATAAGCATTTTTTAATTTTAATGTGGGATCCTGTGGGCATTTTATTGTGAGTAGTGGAATCCTGTTGCATTTTAGTTTGATTTGTGGCATCTTGTGGGCACTTAATTTTGTGTGCATTTTGTTTTTTGAATAATTTGTAATTTAAATTTCTTTATTCTTATCATAGTGTTGTCCGTTGGACAATAGGACTGAAAATTGTTTGCACTTTATGGTACAGGTTGTGACTGTCCTTGTGCTGTGAGGAAGTATGTTCCTGAGCCCAGCTGATCTTTTTGCAAGTGCGGATGTGCACTTAAATACGCTTTGAAATTGATTAAAACAACTTGTGCTGAATTTGGTTAATGATTCATCCATGCATTAATTAACTGAAAGTAACTAAGTAACTTTTACTCAAATTACATTTTAAATGAAGTAATTTTGTACTTTTAATTTTTTGTGGAGTAAATTTTGAGATGGGTAATTTTACATTTACTCTGAGTAGATTTTAGGCAAAGTAATGATACTTAATTTATGATATTTACTCAATTAAATTTTTTCAGTACTCTTTCCACCTCTGAGAATAACATCAGCAAAAAAAACAACAAATAAAAGCACAACCACCATCAATAAATAATATCAGTAAATAATAATAATAAACATGAGTAACAGTGTTAATGGCAGCTAACACGCCATTAAGATGTTAATTAGATAATTAGATTCTCTCTGTTAGGATCTCTGTTATGATCTATCTCTGTTATGATCTCTCTGTTAGGATCTCTCTGTCTCTTACAGTCTCTGTTGAGGGCTCGATAGCACTCTGATAACGGAGTTGTGGCTTCGCGCTGGTGGGAGGTAGGTTCAAGGTAGTGGTCGTTAGCCTCAGAACCAGCTGACTAAGAGAACTCTTTAGGGTTCACGTCTTGGGTCTGTAGCACCTTAAAATGAAGTGCTTTTCTGGGACTGGTCTTTAAATGTACTGTTTTTCAGGGACTGGTCTTTAAATATAGTTTTCCGCTCTGAATGGTCTTTAAATGTACTGTTTCTCTGGGACTGGTCTTTAAATATAGTTTTCCACTCTGACTGGTCTTTAAATGTAGTTTCCCCCTGGGACTGGTCTTTAAATGTAGTTTCCCTCTTGGACTGGTCTTTAAATGTAGTTTCCCTCTGGGACTGGTCTTTAAATGTAGTTTTCCTCTCGGACTGGACTTTAAATGTAGTTTTCCTCTGGGACTGGTCTTTAAATATAGTTTTCCACTCTGACTGGTGTTGCTATACTACACTGATCTGGGGTCTGTGCTCCTGATGTCTGGCCTGCGTTTGCAAGATCACGTCTGTCTTCTGTCTCTGGTTTATTTCCAGGGCCTGGTTCTGGCAGTAGTTGTCCAGCAGGTGCAGGTGTTGCTAGAAACACTGTGCTTGGTGGTTCTTCTGGTCATGTTCTGAGGGCAAGGACTGAATTGGCCCCGGGTGACGTAGACTGTTCCAACTACACAGCTACCTCGGGGCACATTTTGAACAGTGTTGGACCGGAGCTGTGTTCCTGTCTCACTCCTCCTTCCGGAGTGTACGACTCATTTACTCGTGTGCATTTGCTGCCCATTCTTACCAAACACTTGTTTCCTAAATACACAGATTTAACAACGTCATGGACTACCCCTTACTCCACTGTAAAAGTGTCTAACACACTGCCTCACGCCAAACAGACAAAAATACTTTTTTGAAATCAACAATACGGAGTGTTTTTCCATTTTTTTTGTTTGATCTGCATGTTTATTGATTGGGGTGTGTAGGGTGTAAACGCGATAAGCCATACGGTTGGAAGGAAGCCAACCTCGGAAGGTCCAACTTCTTGTATTTAGAATGCTACTAAATACCTTCCCCAGATTCCCGCTCAGACAAATCCCTCTGAGAATGTTAAGGTCCAGTTTTTCTCCACCATTATGAACTGGGGGCCCAGCTGGGTTTGTCTGCCCACTGTCCACCTCATTCTCTGCTTCTCTTTCTCCCTCAGCTTTTCTGTCTGTTTCTGGACATGAAATGAACAACTTTTATGTGACAGCTGAAGACTTCGCTGCAGTTCTTTGCTTAGCTTCTCTCTCTCTCTCACTCTCTCTCCCTCCCTCCTTCCCTCACTCCAATCCTCACCCTCAATCTCTCCCTTCCTTCTCTCTGGGCATACAGCCAGTCAGGCAGGGTATTAAAGCCATGCAGGAGAGTGAAGGCTAAGAGAGAAGATGGAGGTGGATGTGGGGGTGGATGTGTGGGTGGATGTGGGAGGTGGATGTGGGGGTGGATGTGTGGGTGGATGTGGGGGGTGCATGTGGGGGGTGGATGTGTGGGGTGGATGTGTGGGGTGGATGTGTGGGTGGATGTGGGGGGTGGATGTGGGGGTGGATGTGTGGGTGGATGTGGGGGGTGGATGTGGGGGGTGGATGTGTGGGTGGATGTGTGGGGTGGATGTGGGGGTGGATGTGTGGGTGGATGTGGGGGGTGGATGTGAGGGTGGATGTGGGGGGTGGATGTGTGGGGTGGATGTGTGGGTGGATGTGGGGG
>NC_135217.1:30960231-31108088 GCF_052324685.1 Brachyhypopomus gauderio
ATCAAGTGCTTTGTGAAAATGTACTACTCTACACACTAGATTCATATACTAGAGCATATTTGTCCAATTTTGACATCATCACAGGCTTTCGGTACAATATCGTGCATAACTCAAATGACTCGTGCTGGTTTCGAAGGACGGCCTCCTCCACTGATGTTCTGTACGTTTGAGCGCAGGACATTTCTGGCCTCAAGTTGCGTCATAGCCATTTGAGTTATGTGCTTCTTCATGTGTGGCCTTGTTCAAAACTGTTTAAAACGTATCTGTCTCGGATGGCTTATGGGTGAGCCAGTATTGAGATTTATTGTGTGTTGCTTGTATTATACAGTGTCCTTGGGTGTCTTGAAAAGTGTGTATTAAAAACATAATCATCATCATCATCATTTTTATTAATAGAAAGCATTTTTTCCTTGTTCTGGTGTGATATTTCTTCAAAGCCATTCTCTCTTGCCCTTTCTCTCTTTTTGCTTTCTAACCCCCATCTCTCTCTCTCTCTCTCTCTCTCTCTCTCTCTCTCACACACACACACACACACACACACACACTATCTAGAGGTCTCTCTCAGGAACACGTACCTCTATTTTGTCAGTCAGGGGTATTGGGTCTTATCATCTGGGCAAAGGAGACATTTTGCCTTATTTGTATTAGGATACCACATCCTTCCCTTTCTTTAAATATCCCTGTCCCTTGCTCCATCTCTCTGTCCCCTCTACTCCTTCCTGCGTGTCCTGTGTCCATCCTAGTCTCTGCCTGTCCTGAGTGAGGGCGTGGCTGTTGGTCCTGTCCTCACAGAGCAATCCTCTCCCTTCTCTCTGTTTTTACATCTGAAAGGCAGTGTGGTGAAAGGCTGCCTGGTTGTTTACGAGAAAAAAGCAAAGGCCTTCCGGCAATAACAGCATTTTGGTGTGTAGCTGCAAAGTGTGTGTGTGTGTGTGTGTGTGAAAGAGAAGAATAATCCCCACAAAAACACAGATCAGTAGGGGAAGGCGGCTGAATGACTTCAGAGCTCGTTGTGAGAAGCACAAACAACTCTTACATTGCCTGAGCAAACCGCTCCAGCCTCCAGATCTGCTGCAGTGCAGGACATGTTAGTAGCTCTGGCTTACGGTCTGATTACTGCCTCATATCTGTGCTGTTTTAGCCTGATTACAGCCTCACAGATGTGCTGTTTCAATCTGATTACTGCCTCATTTCTATGCTATTTCAGTCTGTTTACAGCCTCATAGATGTGCTGTTTCAGTCTGATTACTGCTTCCTATCTATGTTTCAGTCTGATTACAGCCTCATAGCTGTGCTGTTTGAATCTGATTACAGCCTCATAGATGTGCTGTTTCAGTCTGATTACTGCTTCCTATCTATGTTTCAGTCTGATTACAGCCTCAGCTGTGCTGTTTCAATCTGATTACTGCCTCATTTCTATGCTATTTCAGTCTGATTACAGCCTCATAGATGTGCTGTTTGAGTCTGATTACAGCCTCATATCTGTGCTGTTTGAATCTGATTACAGCCTCATAGATGTGCTGTTTCAGTCTGATTACTGCTTCCTATCTATGTTTCAGTCTGATTACAGCCTCAGCTGTGCTGTTTCAATCTGATTACTGCCTCATTTCTATGCTATTTCAGTCTGATTACAGCCTCATAGCTGTGCTGTTTGAGTCTGATTACAGCCTCATAGATGTGCTGTTTGAGTCTGATTACAGCCTCATAGATGTGCTGTTTCAGTCTGATTACTGCCTCCTATCTATGTTTCAGTCTGATTACAGCCTCAGCTGTGCTGTTTGAGTCTGATTACAGCCTCATAGATGTGCTGTTTGAGTCTGATTACAGCCTCATAGATGTGCTGTTTCAGGGCAGTCAGGGCCTGGTGGTTAGGAAACTGGTCTTGTGACCAAAGGGTCCCGGGTTCAATTCCCAGACCTGAGGCCATGACTGAGGTGCCCCTGAGCAAGGCCCTTAACCCTCAATTGCTCACTTGTATATAAAAAAAAAAGAGATTAAAATGTAAGTTGCTCTGGATAAGGGCGTCTGCCAAATGCCGTAAATGTAATGTAAATGTTTCAGTCTGATTACTGCCTCATATCTATGACGTTTAAGTCTGATTTCAGCCTCATCGCTCCACAACAGTGGTAGTAATGTTATCAGCATGAAGCAGTCCTGGAGCACTGTCCTTTAGTAAAAGCACGTCACAGTAGATTCCCCAGCACCTCTGTACAAACACACACCACACCACGTGTGACGTGCTACGACCGCTTGCACATGAAAGTCGCAACCATGGAAATGCACTGCTACACAAGAAAGCCAAATAAGGCAGTTAAATAAAGCCAAACACACCACACGCTTCCTGAGCTCCCAGCAGGACAGATCAGACCCTTGACCTTGGTGTGTGACAGCCAGGATATTGTGAAGCAGGGGGTGGTGGGCAGGAACGCGGTTCCATTAGAGTCACATGCACAAGAGAAGGAAACAGGATGCGCTACCATCTGTGTGTGTGTTTAGACCCATTTTCCAGATGCTTACGCACAAAACCTGACATGATCCATAATTACAAATGTAAATACAAAATCTTCACCTTGTGTGTGTGTGTGTGTGTGTGTGTGTGTGTCCTACCTGACGGGCAGCGTTCTGTCCCCTTTTCTGCGGTCCATCTCTCGCTGGGGAACTGGGTACCAGCGGAAGTTCAGTTTCCAGTTAAAGCCCCCGTAGGTCATGTCAGACCCAGCCATGTACTCGAACGTGTCATCACTTATGACGTCAATGATGGGACACACTACTGTTTTCCTATAACACACACAGAAAGAAAGTAAAGCAGGAATCCAGGGCCCTTCTTTCTATGCTAGAGTAAATCCTTAAATATTTAGTTCTAAACAATATACATAAACAAATGTAAATAATCACACACACGCACACAGGCGTTTCTCAAACATGTGCTGACATGAATCAGATGGGATGTTTCAATGATTGTACCATCAATCATCGATCACACAATCACCCAGTGCAATTTAACAATTCTCTCTCTCTCTCTCTCTCTCTCTCACACACACACACACACACGCACACACACACACACACACACACACACACACACACACACACACACACACACACACACACACACACACACACACACACACACACTCGTAGACTGCCCGGGGAGCGGGACGGTCTCAGAGGTTAATCTCACACTCTGCATACAGAGCCTTATGAATCTTAAAGGTAATTACGTGCTTCTCTATGTATTTTGAAACACACACACACACACACACACACACACACACACACACACGCACACACACACACACACACACACACACACACACACACACACACACACACACACGCACACACGCACACACACACACACACACACACACACACACACACACACACACACACACGCACACACACACACAAAAGCAAACAAAAACATACACCTCTGAACACACCCACACACACAAAAGCAAACACAAACACACAGCCTGGGGTGACATCAAAGCCACAAACATGTAATTAACTACAAAAATAAATGCTCGCTCAACTAAAAGCTATTGATCACAGCGCTACCCAGGAGGCAGAGTACCCAAAGAGCCGCAGGTGTCTCCGTGAATGTGTGTGTTTGTGTGCGTGTGTGTGCAACCTGTTTACTGACAAATGTGCCAAATTCTGAAAACCTTCCACCGACCATAAGGTGATCTTAACAGCATGTATCGCCGTGGTAACACGTTTCCTCCCTCATAAATGTGTATTGCTGGTATGCTTCACCGTTTGTGTAATATATTGAGAGGCTGCATTGTACATTAGTGATTCGTGATAGAAAACCTCGCCATACAAAACACTGTATCGATGTAGATCGGAATATCTTCTCTCTACCATCTCTACCATCGAATGTCATGTCATTATTTAGGATGTCTGTTATTAATTTTTTCACTCTAAACAATATGTGCAATTTCCACACCCAAGCTGCCTTGGGCTTATCAGACAGCAATCGGGGCAGTACAGCTAATGCGAGATATACAGCACAACCTGTGGGCTTGATGAAAGCGAAAATCTGTTCCTGTAATTATAAGGCGCTGTGTTAATATTTAATACAAGGTGAAAATTGGCAGCCCCCAAGCAAAACGTGAAGCTTTGATGTCTGGCAGTAAAATGAAACTGAAGAGGACAAGAATGACTATTCTGGTTGTAGGTGGATGGGTTTGTACTAGTACTTGTATTTTAGTACACATTTTAATAGGCCTACTTTATGCAGACACTGCCACTTGGTAATGTTAGTCTATATATTTATGCAGGAAAAAACTTCTACAATGTTTCCATTAAATCTAACACATGCAATGCACATTATTGCGATTATTGTGATCGATGAGGTTTCTCCATTTCAATTAGAACTTCCAAATCTACAAAGTCAGCATATCTGCCTAACTGTATAAACTAGATTTGTCTAGGTTTGCCAACACTGTCTTCTCTTTGCTTAAGCTTTTAGCGATATGTAAAAATGCAGCTTCAAATTATTTCTTAATCCATTAGTACAGTCAATTGCTCTACCTAATACCCATTTAAGACATTTTTTGCATTGACGTGGCTGTTAAACTGAATATTAATTGGTGGGTGGAACACATTATTTACATGCTGATCCTGATTGGCCTTTTCACCCAGGCCACAGAAGTGAAGCAGTAGGTTAACACCAGCCTGCAGGTGGCTTCATGAATAGGATTTAAATACAGTGTTGCATATTCCGCATGACACAAGTTTACCGTCAAGATTTAGGAATGTGACTCTTTGTCTGTAAGGGCCATTAACACACAAATAATGCTGTGAACCTAGAAGGAGAGTGAGAAACTACCTCCACTAGAAGTATCTGGGTAGGAGGTAGAGCTTAGCAATGTAGGAAGGGGGTATGAATGTTGGGTTTGACTAGGATGGTTCAGTGCTGTTTGTGAGTGTCACTGCATCATCAAGCCAAGGGCCCTTACTAAACATAGTCTTCCTCACTCTTCAGCTCTGCTTTCAAAGAAGGCTCTTTAAAAGACACACAGTACGCAGGGCAAACATGACTACCCCTTACCGGAAAACCCCCACCCCCAACACACACACACACACACACACACACACACACACACACACACACACACACACACACACACACACACACACACACACACACACACACACACACACACACACACACACACACACACACACAAAGAAGATGCCTGCTGTCCTGCTACAAAGATACATAATCAGAGAAAGCTGCACCCTGGAGCAAAGAACATCTGCTTAGTTAAAAGTAAACACACACACACACACACACACTTTTCCCTGGGAATACCTCTTTAGTGCTCTCAGACTGATGGGAGAGGACAGAACTGCTGGATCAGCTGTGGACCGTCAGCAGGCTGTCTCTTTACTTTCTGTCTTTTTACTTAAGTTGAATTTAATTTCATATCATTTGCGAAACCTTTCTGAGGCGCTAGATCTTGATCTATCTTGGGCTTCATGATGTGAATCCTTTACCACACTGTGGGGGCTGCACTGCTGGCCTGGAGGTGCTGGTGTTTACCTGTCGTGTCTGATGCGAGCGAGCAGGGGCTCCAGCCAGCCCGTCGTGCACTCGCAGTGAGCGTCCAGGAAGGTGATCACCTGTCCGGTGGAGAGAGCCGCCCCCTTCAGGCGAGCACGGATCAGGCCGGATCGCTGCTCCATCCGCACCACCCGCACCGGGACCTCGAACGTCCGCACGTACTGCTCCAACTGCCGCTTCAAGAAATCTGCGTGCGCACACACCACACACGGTTAAGATTGTCATAGAATCAGAAAGACGCATTGTGTTTCGTTAGAGCTTAACCTATTTCTGTCCAACGGAGAAACTACTATGGATGCACACACACAAGCAAACACAAAGACACATATGCGTACGCACACAGTCATTTACAATACATTCATATAACGCCTCTAATGTCACTTACTGTAATAACATTAACAGTCTGTCATAGGCTGACACACACACACACACACACACACACACACACACACACACACACACACACACACACACACACACACACACACACACACACACACACACACACACAGTCTCACCCTCTCTACGGGAGAGCTGAGAGGTACCAAAACGATCTCCCATTAAGCGTGTTTATTGCTTCATCCCTTTCTTCATTCTCAAATCTTCCACCATTGTCTCTTCCTCTCCCTCTTCTTCTCTCTTCCTCTCTCCCTTTCTGTTCACTTCCTCTCTGTCATCTTCTTCCTCTCCTCACCCTAACCCCCTCTCCTCTAGTCCACTAGCATTAGGGCTCTAACACGTAGGGCTGTAACAATCAGGGCTCTTTGTATTTACAGAGTTGAAAACAAATGGTGTCAGAACTTCAAGGCTACAGAGTCCAATCACGTGTAAGAGCTCCCTGGTTAGCAGGGCCTTACGGCCCAAGGAGAATCCAGCAGGACCCATGTGACAGCAGCGTTGGGAGAGGCCTTTAATCCACTAGTAATGTTGGACACTGGAGGGGATCTTCTGTTTTTGTGGCGACAACTTTGTCAGCCATTTTCCCACTTCACATGGCCGTTTGTTCCAGAGAAATACCAAATGATGGCGAAACAAAGGCGGAATAAAGGGCAGAAGAGCGCTATGAAGGATTTGAGCAGAGATGCATACTGCAGGCCTTCATCTGTCCATAGAGAGGAGTGGAGACGCAAGAGAGGGAGAAACTGACTGCAAGGCATTTTGGGGGTTTTATTCGCCTGTTCTGGACTTAAGAAGTTTATTTGGTCCACTGGACGTGTGTGTGTGTGTGTGTGTGTGTGTGTGTGTGTGTACAGAGTTAAGGGATGAACATTCTGCATGCTCTCTTAGTCTCTCCGTTTTACCACAGTTCACTGTATGGACATGGCTCGTCCAGTTAGAATAGATCATTCTGAAGAGCTAAAAGCACACATTTTTCATGTAGCTTGTGCACACGCAATCAAATACAGACACACACACACACACACACACACACACACACACACACACACACACACACACACACACACACACACACACACACACACACACACACACACACACATTGTATCATGGCTGAAGAGAACAAAGCAGAATGATTCAGCGGGTCTGATAACACACTTTGCTTGTCTAAGGACATGACCGTTCCAACAAGCACAGTGACACACACACACACACACACACACACACACACACACACACACACACACACACACACACACACACACACACACACACACACTTGACTTTCATCTACTTATTTGAAACCACTAATAGGGAAACGAGGTTCAAACCACACATTGATCAATATTTGCCTTCCCAATATAAACACTCGTTCTGATAACAGAGAATGAGAGAGTGAGTGAGAGAGAGAGAAAGAGGGAGAGAGAGATTCTGTGTCCTTCACGCAGTCACTGGATAGTGGGGCAGATCGTAGAGCAGCTGTTCTCCTGAGAAGAGCCTCTGCCTTCCAGATGGCCTTGACTGAGAAATGTGTGACAATGAAACAGAGCCCCAGTGAGGTGTGTGTGTGTGTGTGTGGGTGTGTGTGTGTGTGTTCAAGGCCATGTGAGGTGTGTATGTGTGTTTGGGGTCCTGTGTGATGTGCGTGCTCCACCTCTAACACTGAGGTAAACTGGGCCGCCACATGCTACCACACAGCTGGAGTGCTCAGCCTAGCAAAGCACATGCGGCTATGACAGCCTGGAAAGATGTGTCCATAGACATGACCTTATATTCAGGTGAATATTTCACTATAATGTACAAATATACTGTTATATATCGTCATTGTTGAATGAAAATCTAAAATCTAAACATAAAATACATTCATGGACCTTTAATAAAAGTGAAACCTTTATTTATTTATTTTTTTATAGTGATTTACAGTGGTACATCTGTACTACATTGGAGATGCAATGTTTTTGCATGTGGAGTTACGATGCTTTGAGAACTCCCAAATTTGAGCTGTTTACCACCACTGTGTCAGTTTCACATTCTTAAAACAATTTAAGTTTTAAAGGCGGGCCCCCTCCTGGTGGCCCCCGTCCACAGCGGCAAGTGTCTTGTAGCGTTGTCTTCTTCCCTCAGACCCGTGATCCGTCTCACCTGACGGTCGTTTGTTTGTCTATATATGTCTTGTCTTTGTACCAGTTGACTGCTGGTCATTGTATCCTTGATTTGGAACTTGTCGCAGGTTTTTGGTTTGCTCACTTTATTCATTAAAACCTCCTTTTCCCTGAGACTTTTTATTTCGCACTCCCTGCCCGTCACACTTGCTTGTTGGCGAGGTTCGAGGAAGACACGGTAAATTAACAAGAACTCAAGCACATTCACGTCAGAGATGTAACCTTGGCATATTTTATACAAGAAGAAAGTAATGTTTTCGTTATCCGCATACAATAATAGAATACGTCGGCCAAGTGCTGCCTTGTCTTTCGTGCCTTTAGTTCTTTGGGCAGTAGTGGTGGTGACCACTGCAGAATTAAACAGTTGTAAAACTAAGAACTGCTATGGATGATATGGTTGTAAAACTAAGTTGTAAAACTAAGAACTGCTATGGGGGAGTAAAATTGGACCTCATCTGGTCATACAGGGGGCGCATTTTAGTGAAAAGTGTATACGCAATCCGTTTACAGTTTCATCTTGATACGATCCGGACATGAAACGCCCGTTAATGCGAGGTGTGAACAGGCCCTTAGAGTTCCGTTTCCTTTCCGTCGATCTTCCTCGCGCCGTTGAAACCCCGCCCACTTTAGGGATCAATCGGCGACCAGAACGGGTTCGGCGTGAAAGCGGCTTAAGATGAAGATAACTGCAGAGCAACAACTATGGCCTCGGAACTCTTTGAAGCGTGGGATGAACGTAGAGACAGCCGGGGGCTATTGCGGTGCGTTTCTTAGGCAGAGCAGACCCGCTTTCAAGCTCTCCTGTTCTGCTTTACGCTCATCCGTTTACTTGTGAACACTTGTGCAAACATTTTCCGTAACTATTTACTTACGAAGCGAGAAAAAAACCATTTACATTTACTGATAAAAAAAAAAAAGCTTATCAAAATGTCTAAACTACTGCGGGCACACCCATAACACGCTTGCATAGGTAAAGCAGCGAACTACAGTTAACAATGTCGCATTAAGGTTTCAGGAATATGTGAGCAATGAGCCTGCAGTAATCTCGCGGTCAGCTGCACTGATAATGTGAGTTATTCTACAACGCTGGGGCACAATCGACCCCAGATCAGTTCTAACGTTAGTGAACCCGACGCTTCCAGCCACATTGTCTAGTAGGTAATAACGTGATTTCCTGCCGCTGTGATCAGGTGGTTATCGCGATTACATGGTAGAATGGAATTTCTCAGACTTCATTTCTCAGGGACCAATTTAAACCGTTTATGTTGCTCACAGAATGCCAGTAATGACCAGAATGGCTTCACTGCTGGACAGGCAGGTGGTCGGAGAATGGGGGCCGGTGCCTGCTGAGCCTGTGTGTGTGTAGGTGTGTGTGTAGGTGTGTGTGTAGGTGTGTGTGTGTGTGTGTTTGTGTGCAGGTGTGTGTATGTATGAGAAGGACAGATAGCGTAGAATGCAAAGTAAGTGTTATTATCCCTTCTGGCCCCACACCCAGATTACAAACCTGTGTTCATGAAAACACAACTGTTCCACACACACACACACACAGACACACACACACACACACACACACACACACACACACACACTCACTCACAGACACACAGACACACACAGACACACACACACACACACACACACAGACACACACACAGACACACAGACACACACACACACACACACACACACAGACACACACACACAGACACACACACACACACACACACACACACACACACACACACAGACACACACACACACACACACACACACACACACACACACACAGACACACACACACACACACACACACACACACAGACACACACACACACACACACACACACACACACACACAGACACACACACACACACACACACACACACACACACACACACACACACACACAGACACACACACACACACACACACACACACAGACACACAGACACACACACACACACACACACACACACAGACACACACACACACACACACACACACACACACACACACACACACAACTCTTTCTCCCTCCCCCTGCCTTACTATTAGCATGCTTCCAAAAATCTGTCATCTAAAATTCAGCTTTGACATTAATGCTCTAAGGGTCACCAACCATCTTTTTCCTCCAGATGTAACACAAACGTACTCAAACACTGACACACACACACACACACACACACACACACACACACACACACACACACACACACACACACACACACACACACACACACACAATCTCACAACCCTGGGCATGGAAACAAAAGTATGTTGTGTCCCTGTGGTGCTGGTACACATTTGAACAAATGGCAGCTGTTTACAGAGAGACGTTTAAAAGAGCTTAGAGGCCCCCTCTTGCACACGCTCACGTATGCACGCATCTCCCACTCTCTCTAGGTCTCGCACACACACACACACACACACACACACACACACACACACACACACACACACACACACACACCCCGCCCCGTCCTCACCTCTCTCGCTGGCGTCGTCCACCAACACCACCTCCTCCAGCAGGTGGCGTGGTGAACGCTGCACGACGCTGTGAACTGTCCGGAGGAGAGTGGACCAGGCTTCATTGTGGAAGACGATGACAACGCTGGTGCGAGGAAGGTCGTCCGGGTACACCTTCGTCTTACACCTGCCCACAGACGGGGAGTAGTGGGGAACAGCTGTTAGGACTGTACGAACCTCAAACTGGACAGGTGGGACTGCTCGTCAGCCAATCAGACTACAGCGAACAAGTAGTCCACCCAGCAGAAGCAGACAGCAAGCCAGCCAGCACACAGGGGGCAGTGTAGTTTATAAGAGCAGTAACTCTACCCCACACTCCCACAGGAGTCTCCCTCTACCCCACACTCCCACAGGAGTCTCCCTCTACCCCACACTCCCACAGGAGTCTCCCTCTACCCCACACTCCCACATGAGTCTCCCTCTACCCCACACTCCCACAGGAGTCTCCCTCTACCCCACACTCCCACATGAGTCTCCCTCTACCCCACACTCCCACAGGAGTCTCCCTCTACCCCACACTCCCACAGCAGTCTCCCTCTACCCCACACTCCCACAGCAGTCTCCCTCTACCCCACACTCCCACAGCAGTCTCCCTCTACCCCACACTCCCACAGCAGTCTCCCTCTACCCCACACTCCCACAGGAGTCTCCCTCTACCCCACACTCCCACAGGAGTCTCCCTCTACCCCACACTCCCACAGGAGTCTCCCTCTACCCCACACTCCCACACGAGTCTCCCTCTACCCCACACTCCCATACGAGTCTCCCTCTACCCCACCAGGCTTCCTCTGCCTTGCCTAGACAGTCCAACTCAGTGTTGAGTCAGGGCACAGGGCACATTAGAAACACACAGTGATAACATACTGATAACTCACGCAGTGCTAATGAATACGTTTCATTTAATCACAAAACCTCAGACACATGCTGGCCCCACACACATGCAAATACAATTATAGGATTGTATCTACACAACAAATGGGCCCATTCTTCTCAGCAGGCCCTCTCATTTGCCCATTTTTCCATCAGTCAGCAAGGGATTGAGCACTGATTGGTGAGCTTCAATAAAGAAAGCAATGCTGGGAGGTATTTAAATTTTTTTCTCAGAGAATTATGTAACTGCAGGAACCTATGCCAGTCGGTGCTGAGGTAGGAACAGGAAAGCCAGTGTTTGTTGTATGTGGAGCGCTAAATTGGGACACACGCTTCTACTTCCTGCCTCACGTCCTGTTTGCCCTTACGCAGCTGACTGGACTGAATTTGACTTACAGTCACCCGTCTCCTTTTTTCTCTATCAGTCTGTGTCTCTCGCTCTCTCTCTGTCTGTCTCTTTCTCTCTCCCTCCCACACTTGCGCACACACACACACACACACACACACACACACACACACACACACACACACACACACACACACACACAGGTACACATACCTACACAAATAGACTAATTAAATCAAGCAGGGAGGTCAGAGCCCCTCATGTCCCATCACTGTGGTAACACAAGGCCTCAGTACACCATCCTCTTTAAACTCATTAGTCTACTGTCAGTCTCATGAAATACACGCACACAAAAACAGACACAGACAGACCCGCACATACACAAACAGACAAGGATGCACACACACACACACACACACACACACACACACACACACACACACACACACACACACACACACACACACACACTCACGCACACACTCACGCACGCACAGAACTCTCTTTAAATTCATTAACCCGATGTCACTCTCAGGATCCCAACTGCAGTTCCATCTGCAGCCGAGGTGTCTGATTGGCTGGCCTCATGTTACCTACCTGATTAAAATAGAGTCTGGAGACCGCCAACCTACCAGGCCATGGCTCTGTGTCTCTTACACAAACTCTCAAATACACACACACACACACACACACACACACACACACACACACACACACGCACGCGCAAACATGCAAACACACACCTACAAGACAGCAGGAAAGCAGTTAAGGGTGAAAGGTCAGAGTGACCACTCAGCAGGAGAGAAAGTAAGATGGAGAGGGAGAGAGAACAAGAGAGTGAGAGAGACGGAGTGAGATAGAACAGGAAGGAGAGGATGAGAGAGAGGGAGAGAATGAACAGGTGTAAAAGAGGGAAGGAGAGAACAAGAGTGAGTGTGAAAGAGGGTGAGAGCACATGAGGGAGATAGAGAGGGAGAGACAAAAAGCGAAAGAGGGAGAGAGCAGGAAGGAGGGAGAGAATGTTAGCACTGGCACTGCTATGATGCCCACCATGTTTTTCATGTACGCAGTTACTGGCTAATCACAGGAACAATGGCCACTAAAGACTCACTTAACTTTATAAACACAGTTAAAATGTGTACATACACACACACACACACACACACACATGCAATTTCACACACCACACGCAATCTCTCTCTCTCACACACACACACACACACACACACACACACACACACACACTCACACTCACACTCACACTCACACACACACATTAACAGCCAATTATGTGACCAAGAATCGAATTCCGAACCAAATTCCATTTTCCATAAACCATCAACTCATTTATCAGGTCCTAACACTCCATGCAGTCATTGATGAACACAAACCCACAGCAGTAGCCACGCCCATAAACAGACATCCTTTCTGTCATGGAGGTCGGAGTGGGTCGTTATCGAAAATGCATCTACACAGCCTTGTCTGCCATGATGACAAGTTGATCTGTGACTGCCCCGCCCAGAGTGCCTTCGCTTCTGCTAACACTCCTCCTCATCCTCCTCTTCCTCAGCAACTCTCTCACCTGACCGAGGTGTCTCACCGCTGTGGCATCGCCAGAGTCCTCTCCATCTGTCTCGCTCTGAAGCTCCCTCTTTAACACACGCAACACATACTTGACGTGTAAAGAGCAGAAACAGAATAACTCATTCTCATTCAAGCGATGAAACTCGCTTAGCACCTGTCCGCTGTACCATGACAGCATGACAGCACCAGGAAATGTTTCTAGATTTCTCTGTTATTATTGGTTTACTAGGATGAGCCCTAAAAACAGACTTAACGAGACGGTTCATCTAAAACCCAGAAGCTTTGTCCCATCCAACCTATGGATTGCTAGTATAACCTTTAAATGTGCTCCTTAACATTCCTACCCAGAAGGAGCTGGTGCAGAGATGAAAGTGCATACACTAGTGAGATACCTCCTACTGGAATGTGTATGGACTCTAATCCTACATGAATGTACGTGCATATCTTCCACTTTTTATATATACATTTTTATATATTTATATAGAATTCAAACCCTCATGCCCCATAGAAATGCATACATATCTTTCCATAATCAAATAAGTGTAATATAGCAAAATATACATATAGATATAAAATATAGATCTTTTAATAATACTTGTTTGAAAGTAGGTTTGTCTCCAAGATGAACGACAAGGCTCTCCTGGAAAAAAGCATTTGTTTACTTGTCTGTTGGTTTTGTGGATATGTGACAGCTGGTTTGCACACTGTTATTACATTTTTCAGCGCATATGTCTAAAGGAATGGCTTCAGCATCCCATTGGACTCAGAGGTGCTGGATTATATCAAATATTACAAGTTTTATTTCTTTCTGTGGGCCTTTCTTGTATTTCTGCCACTGCCTTAGACTAAACAGCACGCCTCTCTGTGGTAGGGTGACACTGACTTATGAGACCTCTGATAGTCAAAACTTTAGTGCATCAGTTTT
Organism: Brachyhypopomus gauderio; assembly: GCF_052324685.1. NCBI lineage: Eukaryota > Metazoa > Chordata > Actinopteri > Gymnotiformes > Hypopomidae > Brachyhypopomus > Brachyhypopomus gauderio. The sequence goes on from NC_135217.1 coordinate 30,974,620, forward strand.
CATCCCTGGCACATCACTTCTAATAAACTTCTTCCTTTCGCTGTGGAATGCACGCAGTGTTCCCCACCCTCCCAACCACAACTAACCCCACCCAACCATCCAGCACAACTCCACCCTCCCAACCACACCTAACCCCATCCAACCATCCAGCACAACTCCACCCTCCCAACCACACCTAACCCCATCCAACCCCACTCAACCATCCAGCACGACTCCACCCCCAACCACACCTAACCCCATCCAACCCTACTCAACCAGCATGACTCCACCCCCTCCCCTGCCCACATCCAATCCCAACCAACACAAGTCAGCTCAACAAACCCCAACCCAACACCATGCAACTGCACTCGATTCAGCTCCCCCAACCCAACGTCCTTCTACCATACACAACCCCACAGCCACTTAAATGAGGGGGGAAAATGGTAAACCAGACAGCACAAATAAAGGTGTCCTGCTATTTTATCCAATTGGTAAAGGAGAGTTTGTGGTTGTAGCTAAATAATATCAAGACCTTAGAGTTTAAATATGAGTAAATTCAGTTATCTCAAGAACTGCATACTGCTTTGGCACAGGTGCAGAATTTAAACTCTTGCTGGTGAGTGAGGGCAAGTGTTATACAATTCAATTTTTAGTGGTTTCAAGTGAACTAGCTTTAGGTGACATCGTATTTGTTATTAGGTCTTGTGTGTGTGTGTGTGTGTGTGTGTGTGTGTGTGTGTGTGAGATACACATACACAGCTCCTCTGCCTATCCTGGGTTCAGGGTGTGAGGTTATCGAGCTCCTCAGACAGGGGTTATAAACCCCACATTAAATGTACATTTACAGCACTCAGCAGACACTCTTGTCATGCGTGACTTATAGATTCATTCTTCATACGTGTTGAAGTACTAAATTCACCTCTGACTGAAAAGCCCCACAGCCTGTGTACAGCTGCATATGGAAGTGAAATACATAAACATATATAAATAATTGAAAAATGAAAATAAGTAAAAAGACTATCACATTTTTTTCCTGTCAGTTATATTCTGATGTTATGTTGTGTTTGATCCGATTAGTAGGTAGTGTGTGACCTGCCGTTAGGTCGAGGGTGAGCTGTTCATCGTGCAGTGTTTAAGTTTTAAACAGAATTTTACAGAATTCCTTAAGGCCAAATATTGGAGGAAGAGTTAGAAAGATTTAGAAGATGTTGGAAAACAGACCCAGCTGACAGACATTAGACTGGAAACCACTGGGATATTTCTCTCAGGGCTCTGGTCCTCTAGACCACAGGGTGAGGTGACAGAGCACAGCGTGGACTCCCATCAGACCACAGACTCTCATTACCCCTGCAAAATGTTCATTTAACAAATATATATAACACTAAGTGAAACACTATGGGTGATTTACCAGCATTTTAGAAAGCTTTGGGCTTGGCAACCGTCTGAGAAAGAGACGGTTTTGGCCTGATTGTCAGGGTGCACTTGTGTGTGTGTGTGTAGCTAATGCATTGAAATCCTTATTCAATTGTGTGGTTTACAGATGTAGTGTTTATTACCACAGCAGAAAACACAAAAATGAGCTCACACGCACGCACGCACACACACACACACACACACACACACACACACACACACACACACACACACACACACACACACACACACACACACACACTTCTACTCACTCTTCACACGTCTTTGAACAGTGTGTTCCCTGTTCTCATGCAAACACACATAAGCTTTACGTGATGTCAAAGTCTACCAATGTGCCCAACCCAACCTACTGCAGGGGTGCCTCATAAGAAGAATTCAGTAATGGAAGATTACCACACATACCCCCCCACACGCACACACTCCCACACCCACTCACTCACATCACCTCCATCTGCATCACACATATGCATGCGCACACACACAATATTCACACACAAATATGCACACACACTTCACTAACACCTGCACGCATGCAAATGTATGTTTAGGTGTGGCACGAGTTCCCACAGTGTGCCCATAATTACACTGATTTACAGCACATTAATGACATGGTTTTCACACACAGGGCTGATCAAAGTTCTGTTTTTGGCAAGTGAAGAAATGGTGACCTCGTCATGGCAAAATAGTTTCCATGGTTTCACCTTTAGAAGGAGTGCAGACATATAAAATAGACTGTTTTTGTGTCTGTGTGTATGGGAGACAGGGCACAAAGAGTACACAGAAAGATTGCTTTCACTGTTTGTCAAGGACATTTAAAAAGCCCTTGTTAAACTCTTCCGGTCTCCACTCAAAGCTCCTCCAGTCTCCACCCAACTCTGATGGGCACCAACCATCGAAGCCTCAGGAGGCACCTGTGCCAACTATACCCACTCAGGCTGAGCCCAGGTGAGTGTGGAGAGAGGCACACAGAGAGACCAGCACTGACCCAGGCACACAGAGAGACCAGCACTGGCCCAGGCAACACAGAGAGACCAGCACTGGCCCAGGCAACACAGAGAGACCAGCACTGACCCAGGCTACACAGAGAGACCAGCACTGACCCAGGCTACACAGAGAGACCAGCACTGGCCCAGGCAACACAGAGAGACCAGCACTGACCCAGGCACACAGAGAGACCAGCACTGGCCCAGGCACACAGAGAGACCAGCGCTGACCCAGGCTACACAGAGAGACCAGCACTGGCCCAGGCTACACAGAGAGACCAGCACTGACCCAGGCACACAGAGAGACCAGCGCTGACCCAGGCTACACAGAGAGACCAGCACTGACCCAGGCACACAGAGAGACCAGCACTGACCCAGGCAACACAGAGAGATCAGCGCTGACCCAGGCTACACAGAAGGACCACCACTGCACCGGGGGTGCGGAGAGACTGACTTGGACACATGTGTCAATAACTGAACAGCTGGGGATTGGTAGAGGGCGGAGCTACTGTCATGAGTCAAAAGCAAAAACACAAACACACACATACACATACAATTGAATCCAGGCGACTATAAAGTCTATAAAGTTGCTTTGTAACAACTGTTATATGGGCTGTTGTAAAAAGCACAATTTAAATACATTTGACTTAACACACACACACAAACAAACACACACACGGAGTTCTAAATGCAAAGCTTACAAAGCTATCTATTTTTATTAGTGTCTAATCTGGTGACTAGAGAGAGAGGAGAGCGAGGGAAAAGAGGGTGGAGGGGTGATGGGGAGTATGGCATGGACTTTGCATACTGACACTCTCTTATCTTTTAATTGGATGTGTCTTTTCCACTGCATCTGTTCTAATGGAGGGGGTGGGGGCTGTAATTAAGTTAACGGGAGAAAAACTAAACACATTTCATGGACTGCTATTTGCATTCTGCTCACTTCCCCAGCTCACACACACACAACCAAACATCTGTCTGTCTGTCTGTCTATGTGTCTGTGTCTGTTTGTCTAAAACTGTGATTATTCCCCCATCACACCCCCATATAACTATGCCTCATTACACTCTATCACTCCTGTGTATCACACCCCACGACTCCCCTGTGTCACATGCCATCACACACCCATCAAGCCACATCGCCGCTATCACACGCCACAGCTACCAGGGTGATGGCCATCACATGCTGCCTCCATGAAGACAGCCAGGACCTCTTTTCAGCCTGGGGACCAGTAAGCAGTCCCAGATACCCAACACTGCCCTCCCACAACCACACAAGCACACATGCACGCCCATGTACACACAAGCCCCCTTACCCTTCGAGCCGGACGTCGGGCAGTGTCCGGTTCAGTGCAATCATATTGCTGGCCATCAAGTTGAACTGGTTGATCTTAAACATCTCCTTCATCTTCTCCTGCTCCTCTTTGGGGATCACCACCGGCTTCCCCATCTCACCCGGCCCATCGTGAGCCCTCTGTACCACCTCTGGACGGACGGACACATACACAGTCATGATTAGGAGACTTTTATTACCGTCTTTGATGCTTTGTGTTACAGAGTAAGCTCATCTTTACAGACATAGTGTAGCCCCCTCTGTTTTCCCTCTTAGGGTTAAAGCAGAACAAGCCAATTATAGAAAGAGATGCTGGGCCCTTATCAGTTGCTAGCAGAACACACTGTCTCTCAACTGTGAACATGGAAGTTTACCTGCTGTTATGTCTAAACTCAGAACTCCACCATATATGAAAAGTAAAGTTGTACAGTACACAGGACTACATAATAGGGGTGTGACGAGACACTCATCTCACGAGACGAGACGAGACACGAGATTGGGTTCACGAGATCTGAGACGAGACGAGATTTTAAGAACACTAAAATTACAAATTATATGACTGGACAACAGACTTTTATTTAACTTTTATTTAACTTTAAACATGCATTTTGAAATGTTTTATTATAACTCTTAACATGCATTATGTAAGAGACTGAAAAGTCCGTCGTAAAGCAGTTTTCGTCGTTAAGCGTGACCCTAGATTTAGATACGCTTTGATCGTAAATACAGTATAGAAAAAAACTAACAATGTTCTCGTGCCTACAGCGTGAGAAAGAGCGATCACGTTGCCGAGATGGGCTTATCGGACACTACACTCCGCTGTTGCTCCACGCACCGCGCGAAATAAAATTAAAAGTCGGTGGTCACCCCGTCCGTCGTTATCCAGACCCGTCGTTAAGCGTCGACTCACGACTCACTCACAACAGGGCAGTGTTGGGTATGTGCAAATTAAGAAGTTCTTCTCTGTCAATACAGAGTGCAAATAGTGCAAACAGAGCCTGACCAAGTATGTCACTGAATTTGCTGCAACTACACTGCCATGTTCATTTTTAAGAATATTAACATGTCCACATATTAGAATATTAGCATCCCCACACTGCTCCCGATATCCTTTGCTGTCTCAGCTTGCCAAAGCGCCGTTCTGTCCCTGCTACCTCTGTTCAAGTGAGATATGTTGATCTGAGTACTGAGCTGTGGTGGTGATGTAAATGTCTCTGCATCCTGCTCGTATTAGTCGCGGTGTACGGCATTATTTTCATACAATGTTTGCATATGTAGTGTCTTATCAGTCACTCTCTTGCCATTTATCATTTCCGCCGGGTTCCCAAAATGCTGTCAAACCAACGATTTGAAAGTGGCGGGTGCATCTTCAATAGTAATACCTGTATTTTCCGACGTCATTCTGACATCATCAAAACACGACGAGAAATCTCGCGGAGATGCGTCTCACGAGATCTCGAGACACGAGATCTCGTCACACCCCTACTACATAAGTGTGACAACATAAAACTACAGTACAGCAGCAGGACTTCATAGATATGAATGCACAACATTCAGTGTACAGTGTAGAAGAAGAGCAATACGTAATGTAAACATGCCATATTTGTCAATTGTGATTTTTCACACCAATCGAAATTTTCAGTGATAACACACATTAGTGATTACTAGGAGGCTGTGGTGCACACGTGCGCAGAGCGGTGGGCAGCCCTAGCCCGGCACGCGGAGAGCAGTTGGGGTTAAGTGCCTTGCTCAAGGGCACCTCAGTGATGTCCTAGGGCCTGGGGCTCAAACCCACAACCCTCTGGTCACAAGACCGGTTCCCTAACCACCCATGACTAAACATACAGGAAACAACGGACACACTAAACATACAGGACACACCGGACACACTAAACATACAGGACACACTGGACACACTAAACATACTGAACACGCAGTGTGAGGGAAAAAAGATGAGACCAACCACACACATCAGTGTTTAAGACACAGACATGTAACTTAAAATGAAGACTATTCCACAGCTTAGGGCCAACAACACTCAATTCTCAGGCACCAATGATACGCAGCTTAGAGGAGGGAACTCTCAGCATCAGCGAAGCCTGCTGGGTAGGCCACTGGGCAAGAGCATGCAAAGACTTCAAAATACAACCAGCAGTTTATCCTCAATACAGTACTGTACTGGGCAGCAATGATGATGTTTAAGAGTCAGGCTAAAATGCTCCCCGGTGTCAAGTGGGCATTAATACCCTTGCAGCTGAGTCCTGCATGTATTGTAGGCTGTTCAAAACCCAGTCAGGAGGTTCATACAGCACCGTGTTACAGTACTTGATTCTTGAAGTCACAAAGGCATAGAAAACGTTCTCAGCTGCAGGGAAAAAAAAAGAAAGTGGCAGATTCTGGCAATGCTCTTTAAGTGAAAAAAGGGCACCTTACAACCGCTTTTGACATGTGGTACAAATGTAATAGTGGAGTCAACTAAGACTATGAGATTCCTAATCTGTGTCGGGGGAGAAGCATCATAATCTGGAACAGAAACCGCAATTTCACCTAAATTCTTAGTTGTAGCTGGGGGAGGCAATTAGTACAGCCTCTGTCTTGAGTTACAATTAGTACAGCCTCTGTCTAGTTTTTATTCAGACTTGAGACGTTTTCCCTCATCCATGTCGGTCCATCAGCTAAAACAATGTCAGAACTGAGAGAGGCAGCCTGTGTGATGGTTTGGTACAGATGCATGTCATCTGCACAACAATGAAACTGTAACCCCAGCAGCCTAATAATGTCACAAATGGGGAGTCAATGCCGAATAAAAAGCAGTGTGCCAAGAACAGAGCCTTGAGGGACACCATTAGTCAGAGAACACGAGTCCGATCTATAACCACCAACAGAGACAAACTGCAGTCTGTCAGATAAATATGACGGGAACCAAGCAAGCACTGGACCAGATAAACCAATCAAGTTACACAGCCGTAAAAGTAATAGGTTATAGCATACTGTATCAAGTGCAGCAGTGAGGTCTAATAACATTTAAAAATGCCTCTTTGGGCTATAACACACCATTATGGTCACCTGTGTTGGAGGTCAGATCGGTGACATGTTTGTAAGTGCCTGATATCTTCACACTGTTATATGTGGTAAGTGCTGTTTAGATTCCCTCCTTTAATATCAATTGATGCAGGTTTATAAATGCATTACAAGACAAAAAGGAAAGGTCATTTAGGTCATGCACAACAAACTCTGCTCTGATTCAATCAAACCTCATTATAGACCTCATTCTGCACACAAACCCCAGCTGTATCCCTGTATTTGAGTCTTTGTTTCCACACACGCTGTGTTTGATAGTGGCCTGTGTTACGTTTCGTCTTATCAGAGACATACAGCCAGTGGCAGACAGAAACACAAGAGGAAAGTAGCTCCACTTCTGAGAGGAGAAGCTCTCAGCCCCCATCACAAGCCAGACAGCATGTGACAAGAATATCTTAAACAGAGTTTTATACAACACCTGCTGAAAGTGGGTCCAGCCCGGTGTGAACCAATTATTTGTGTAAGTTTGCATGGACATGAATACTTGTGTGAGTGTGTGTACATTTCCATCTTATATGTGTAATTGGTTATAGTAAGTGGATATGTGTGTGTGTGTGTGTGTGTGTGTGTATGTGTGTGTGTGTGTGTGTGTGTGTATGTGTGTGTGTGTGTGTGTGTGTGTGTGTGTGTGTGTGTGTGTGTGTGTGTGTGTGTGTGTGTGTGTGTGTGTGTTTCTACACACCGTCCCTCCCTGGCAGTCCTCTCTCCTTCTTGTCATCACACTTGTTGCATTCACTGAAGTAAAGGAGAATGAACATGTCCAACATGACCCAGACCAGCGAGGTAGCCAGGACCACCTTACAGTAGGCAAACCTTCGCATCTTCATCTTCACCTGGAACACACACAGCAGGAGACAGGGTTACACACTTACACGCACACACACACACACGTCCCAGACCAGCAAGGTAGCCACGATCACCTTGTGGTAGGCAAACCTACAAAAATTAACACCAGGAACAAACCAAAGCAAGAGAACACATACAATGCCACTTAAAAAGAAATTCATTATTATATCCATTTCATGAATCAGTTACTAAATAATTGAGGGTGTTTAATAAAGGCATAGGTCAGATGTCAACACAGTATGCATTTATCTGGCTTCCTTAATTCATTAAGGAAGAGAGTGAATGTAAGGTACCTACACACACACACACACACACACACACACACACACACACACACACACATGCCGACATGCACAAATCAACCACCAAAGAGGGGAAAGAAAGAAAGAAAGAACCTTGGCTAAACACATCAAAGTCTGCTTTTTCATGTCTTCCATGTCTATGTGAGTCTGTGTGTGTACGCACCACACATTCTTCTTACTGATGCATGTGAAGTGTTGTAGGAGTCAGGTTGTCTGACAGAATACAAAGCTATAAGTTCCCCATTGACATTCACATACACACACACGCTCTCTCTCTCTCTCTCTCTCTCAGTCTCTCTCTCTCTCTCTCTCTCAGTCTCTCTCTCTCTCTCTCTCTCTCTGAGAGGACTCTGCTGAGGACATTCCTGTCAAACTTCACTCACTGCCACAGCACTGAATTCGAAGCCTTCTTCAGGACTCTTTCAAGTGTGTGTGTGTGTGCTTACAAGTGTGTGTGTGTGTGTGTGTTTATGCTACTGCTTTGTAGTTTACGTGAGAGGATCAGAACCAACTCTGAATGCCTCGAAGAGACATTTTTGGAAAATAAATGACTAGGAAGCACAAAGAGGTGGTGCCAGGAACGTGGACCCAGGGATGTCCTCTTTCCTGCTGTCCAGCTACGTCTCCCCTCATTCCTGCACCCTCCCCCCTTATCAGGCCAGGCTGGGTTGACGTCAAAAGTGAGCTGCTTTAACACATCTGTTCTGAAAACTAGAGCGCAAATGACCTACGACCTCTGCTGAAAGGTTCCATATTACTTGTCGTTTATTTCCTATATGGTGTTTCATGCTGAGGTTGGTTACACGTTTGTGGGGTGGATGTTGTAATCCAGAGTTTCTGTTTTTACTTCAGTGTGTCCTCCCCTATGTGCGGCACAGGCTGAATTTAGTCGTGGGTCTTTGAGGCACATTCATGCTAACAAATCTCATGTTACAAGGAGCCCCATTTGCCCAAATCATTGTAGCGTTAAGATCATCTTGAATGTGAGAAAGAGTGCTCCTTGTAATATCAACTGTTTAAGGATGATCTGTTTTCTGCAATGTTTCAATTTTGCATAATCTTTCCTGAAATTGTGAAATGTACGCAATGAGCACAGCATGTGAAAAAGGCACGTTACTACCTTCATATGTCTGGGTCAGCTAAGCATGAACCCAGCACTCACAACCCCATAACTGGCTTTGCTGGCGGAAATTAGTACCGGTATTTATCGCTCAGGTGTGAAGAGGGTTTTATTGATGGCTCTAGGTCAGGGGTACTCAACTGGCGGACCGCGGTCCGGATCCGGACCCGAACGCAGGCCTGTCCGGACCCAATCTCATTCCTGATTAACTGGATACGGACCAAAACAAAACCGTAGCATTTATTTCAGGGCTATTGAAAAAACACTCCGTCACGAGTGTTACGTTTGCCCCCCCCCCCCCCCCCCCCCCAACAACAAGCCTGCCTGCCGAGGGTCCGCGCGGCGAAAATGACGTAATCACTGTGGCTCAGCGTTTGCGCTAGTGCCTCGCGCGCTGTCGGTTCGAGAGGTCGTGCACCTCTCGAATTTTGTAACTTCGCGCCGCGCTTCAGCGCAATGAACAAAGTCACGTTTTCAGGGTTCATACACCTTTATAAGGTGGAATTAAAGCACTTGTACGTCACTTTCAAGGTCCATTTCAATATTTCCCAGCATGTTAAACATAATTAAGGTAAATATTTATACATATACTCGAAATAATTCGCTTTTTATCACATTATTTAATGGTTGTTTATTTAAAAAACGCCCAATCTTAACGTCTTCACGTTCTCTCATGTTTCGTCCTGGAATTACAAGAGGCTCGTATTTGTTAACATAATACAAGAGAAATGTTCAGTCAGACAGATATTTGTTGTGAAACCAAGTAAGTTACAATTTCAAGCATTTTAAAGTACTTTAACCTAAATTCCAGCACTTTTCAAACCTGAAACATATAGCAACATTAAAATTGGTCAGGTAAATGTTCATTACCCTGTTTTGAGGGGTGTTTCTACCACATATCGTTTTGGACAAAACGCCTATCGTTTCGGAGAACACTGCAGTGACGCTCGCGAAAGTATAAACGCCTCCACCGTTCGCCCCCCCCCCCCCCCCCCCCCCACCCCACCAACAACTTACGTTCGCCACCCCCGCCGCACCGGACCTCAGGTCACAGGTATCTGCCAAAATTGGACCGCGGACAAATTTAGTTGAGTACGCCTGCTCTAGGTTCTAGGGTGGCTCTGTGCAATCTAAATATGTATGAGACTTGTAAAAAAAAAAAAACTTGGTGTGGACTGAGTAACTTCAGTCTGGTACCGCTGGACTCTGCTGCACTGTATTAATGCGGCAGCCAAGTCCTTAAGATTAAAAAGGCATGACAAATCCAGTTTTCCACAACACGGCCCCTTTAAGATTCACTTCTAATACGGCTCTGCATCTAATGGGAACATGAGATGGAATATAAATGTGTGTTAATGGGAGTGAAAGAGTAAGAAAAGAGATAAAGACAGACAGAGAGAGAGAGAGAGAGAGAGAGAGAGAGAGAGAGAGAGAGAGAGAGAGAGAGAGAGTATCTGTTTGTGAGTGTGTGACTCAAGGTTATGACTGGCACAGAGAGAAATGGCACGGTCCTGGTGGCCCTTGTACATCACCGTGGCAACATCAGAGGCCCTTGCCCATTTTGGACTGCTCAAACATTAATCACCTTGACAACACACACACACACCTGTGGGCACAGGCCTCTGAGATGTGCAAACACATTAAATCACACAACCACATCGCCACACACACACCCACACACAACAAACCAGAAGAAATGCTGTTATGATCTTGGAAGATTTCATTTTCTCACAAGTTTTAGATATAAATATATATAGATATTATATACATGTTGCTGAATAAACATAAACAACATCTAAACTCACATTCTTGGACAGAATGCCTTTGATCCACATATTTCAAGCACAATCGCAGATAAGCTCTCACACCACAGTCTAGTATGAAACACATTATACCACCCACAATATACACAAAAACAATACACACAGCTCACAACACACATTAGTCACATGTGCGGTGGTTCGGTGGATCCAGTACTCAACCAGTACTGAGGAGGCTGCCAGTTCAAGACCCAGTGTTGCTAAGTGTTGGGGGCCTCTGAGCACTGCCCTCAACCTCACTTACACATTTAAACACACTGAACGTTTAAACAAGACCGGTACAGATACAATCATGGCTACATGATTTCATCTTCCCTGTAGTTGATGTAATCAGCTAATTGCCAATTAAGGCATTAATGACTAGCAGGAAGCAGAAACCCTCTCCACTAGGCTGTCAGTGCAGAAGCAGGTGCTAGCGGATCGGCTCGTCACCGCACTGCACACCCGGTGGGCACGGAGGCTGATTCCAGGTCAGCCTGCCCTACGTGTAACAGAGTCTGGAAGGAGACCTGCCGTCCAGAAACCACTTAACTCACATTGTCAGAAATAACTGAGAGGACGACACTCACTTGGCAGACAGATCGTACTTTCTGACCAGATGGGAACATTTGGGATGGACCAATACATCAGCCACAATCAGTACTGAACGATAAAAAAAGACCCATTGGCCAACTAAAAAAAAAAAGATACCAATTGTTCCATACCAACCAATGTAATCACAAATCTCTGCCATGGAAGAAGCCGATTTTTGCCCGATTCATCGTTTCGTTCCAGTACTCTTCTCTTTGCCTGATTCTGGCCCCTTGGCTCAGTACACTGGACTGCCCTGCAGACATGTCACTGGATTCTGGCACTATGGCATTACCTATGGATTTTGGAACAAATTACTTAAACTGCTAAAATGTCTTCTGCTTCACATCTTTTTTTCTTCTCCTCCCAACACCTCTCCCTCTCATTGGAGGACCACTGGGGGAGTGTTATTCATGGTTATGTCTTATGTACAACACAGTCCCAACACAACAGCAAGGGGCAGCTACAAACAAGACAAACCAACAGCATTTTGTCCACGATCTTTAAGATTAGATTAAGACTCAGTATAAGACTCAAGGACTTGTTGTCTTTAAATTGTTTATCTGTTCTACTATCTAGGATGCATTCTGTGAACAGATGCAAAGCACTTTGTAAGTCGCTCTTGAGAAGAGTGTCTGCCCTAATTGTAAATGTAAATGTATTTATCGTTGCTCAGTACAGGTACAAGGCAACAAAATGCAGTCGTGACACATCTCAGCTTCTTTGGGAGTTGGGTCAGAGGTCAGGGTTAGCTACTATACAACACCCCTGGAGCTGAGAGGGTTAAAGGCCCTTGCTCAAGGGCCCAACAATATCTGCATGAGCCAGGATGTGAACTGCCAAACGTCCTTGTTAGCGTGATATACCTGCTACACCTGTCTCTTGTTCCGCCTCTTGTTACATGTATTTAAACCTTCAGGTTTGATCCACCGTTTGTCCACCATTGTTTTGTGTTGTCTTTGTAGATCACTGCCCAGTTCAGCGTGTTCACCGATTGTGTACGTTCGCCCTACGCTCGTTGGACATCTCATTCCTCAATGCAGACAAACTAGAAAAACCAGAATAGATCTATTATTTACAGCAGCAATGGTTGTTTATACTACTACCCTTCACCTCTCTGCTCATGACTGTTGTGCGTGATGTGTCCTACTGTAGCGATGATGGGTTGTTTTGAATCTTTTTTCTTTCATTTCTGGGATCTCCAGCCATGCGTTTGGGGATGCCAAAGATTACCACCCGTATGCCGCAAGCTTAGAGATTGAAAACTGTTTCTTCCATTATGTACTTTCATCACTGTCGATAGTTGGTTTGAGAGTCCTCTGACAGAGCACTGCTGGATTTAGTTTCCTTTGAGTATGAATCTTTCGTGCTCTTGGTTAAACTCCAGACTTTCACATATGAAATGAAATCCAGGACATATGGAGCTAATCCTGCAATGAATCTGTGTCGTTTTCGGTCGATATAAAGCAGAATGTCGCTGACCTCTGGGGGACTCAAATGTTTGCTCCCCTGATTTCGTGGGCGAGTTTTCCCAGACATGGTCTTTCAGAAGTGGGTGTTGTGTTGTTTTACCTTCGCGTTAGTCCTCTCCTTTGTCCATAACAAGGTGTTTGTAGTACAGATCGATGTCTTCAGGAGATCCCAGGCTGGTGGTGTGAATAATCCAATCCAGAACCAGACGAACAAAAGTACAAGTCAAAGACAGCCGGCAGTGTCGCAATCTCGGAGCTGGGGGCACCATCTTGTTTCTTGTTGCGTGGGTTGGCATTGCGTCATTGCTTCCATCCAAGGTCCAAAACTTTGCCTCTAGGAATCTGAAGCGCGTACAAAGTGCCGTGGACACAGCACGAGGGAGTGGGTGGACTATACCGGGAGAACCGTCCCACATCCCAGCACACACTGGCCCCCAGAGGCACTCTTCTGCGCGTGATAGAAACACAGCGACTAGGCTTCACACCACCAAAATGATCAGTTTCAGTCAGCGAGTTTCGGGCACCGGGTTTCAGGCAGGTTTTCAGTACTGCATGAAACTGCTCGTCTCAACCCCCAGCACAAGATTTGAAAGACTAGTACTAAAAGGTTTTGTTTAATATTTGCAAGCCACAAGGTGTTGGACTAGCATGAACAGATGTTCTGAGTGACAGTGTGTCCTCAGCAGTGAAAGCTCTTAAGAGGAAAGCCAGTGTGCAGTGTTTGAGAAGTTAGGATGAGAACTGCTGAATCTGATTTAAGTATTGCCCAGTTAAGTCTCAATATCAGCAGTTCCTCATTGACTGTGTGCATGGTGTGTGTTTCATGTAGATCATAACTATTGTTGATCTAAGTCGGGCAGCTCCACCCTGATCATAGTAAAATATTCTCTTTGAAGTTATCATTCACACACACCCGTGCCCCCTCCCACCCAACCTCTCTCTATTATATATAACAGCACCTCTCTTCTCTCTCATGGATCTGTCTTTTTCATTCCCTCCCTCTCATTCCCCACTTTGTCTTTCTATCTCATCCAGTCCCCCCACACACAGACCTACATCCAGTCCCACATCACATAAACCAGACCCCCACACAGACTAGTCCCAAACACAAGACCTACATCAAGTCCCTGCCTCACATAGACCAGTCCCCCACACACAGACCTACATCCAGTCCCCACATCACATAAACCAGTCCCCCACACAGACTAGTCCCAAACACAAGACCTACATCAAGTCCCTGCCTCACATAGACCAGTCCCCACACATACAGACATACATTCAGTCCCCACATCACATAGACCAGTCCCCACACATACAGACCTACATCCAGTCCCCACATCACATAGACCAGTCCCCACACATACAGACATACATTCAGTCCCCACATCACATAGACCAGTCCCCACACATACAGACCTACATCCAGTCCCCACATCACATAGACCAGTCCCCACACATACAGACCTACATCCAGTCCCCACATCACATAGACCAGTCCCCACACATACAGACATACATTCAGTCCCCACATCACATAGACCATTCCCCACACATACAGACATACATTCAGTCCCCACATCACATAGACCAGTCCCCACACATACAGACATACATTCAGTCCCCACATCACATAGACCAGTCCCCACACATACAGACATACATTCAGTCCCCACATCACATAGACCAGTCCCCCACACACAGACATACATCCAGTCCCTACATCACATAGACCAGTCCCCACACATACAGACATACATCCAGTCCCCACATCACATAGACCAGTCCCCACACATACAGACATACATCCAGTCCCTACATCACATAGACCAGTCCCCACACATACAGACATACATCCAGTCCCTACATCACATAGACCAGTCCCCCCACACCCAGACCTACAGCCAGTCCCTACATCACATAGACCAGTCCCCCACACACAGACATACATCCAGTCCCTACATCACATAGACCAGTCCCCACACATACAGACATACATCCAGTCCCTACATCACATAGACCAGTCCCCACACATACAGACATACATCCAGTCCCTACATCACATAGACCAGTCCCCACACATACAGACATACATCCAGTCCCTACATCACATAGACCAGTCCCCCCACACACAGACATACATCCAGTCCCTACATCACATAGACCAGTCCCCCCACACCCAGACCTACAGCCAGTCCCTCCCCACACATAGTCGTACATCCAGTCACAGTGCACAGACCCACCAAGTGCACACACACATTCAAAAGCACAAAAAATAATAAAGTCCTGGCGAAAAAATGTCCTGGCAAAATGTCCAGGGGAAAGAGCTGAAGTCTCTGTAATAACATCACCTCTTCATGTAGTGGCACCTCTAAGCAGCTATACACACATTAACAGAGAAGCTGAGAGAGGGAGCTGGAAAAGGAGGTGGAGTGAGAGAGAGAGAGACACAGAGAAACTGATGAACAGAAGGGAAAGATCAGAGATGTCTACGGTAAGAAGGGGAGAGAGCAGTGGCATATTAAACTAGCAGACCCTTTCAACCTTTCACACTGACAGTTGGCAACAAACAGATGGACACACAAATATGTGCACATACGCATGCGCGCACACACACATACACACACACACACACACACACACACACACACCTACGCACACACAATCATGCACACTCCCAAAACAATCACACATAGAGATAGGTATCATTTGAGATTTTTCCAGTACGGGTCCTAACATGATTCCATTGGTCCATAGACAACATTAACAATTTTTTTTACTAAAGCATATTTGAACTCCAATGTGAACAATGTCTATACATAATATACACTTGTCTCCCCACAGTCTGGGTGGGTGACGCCCACACTGCCTGCTGGTGTGCTTGGACCAGGGCCACACTAGCAAGCAAATATGGTCCATCCCTCTGTTTTCAAGAGTATCCCATGTGTTGTCAGATGCTTCATTAAACGTGTCCCCCCTTCACATGCCAGGGCTCTTAGAGGAGTGATCAAGATTCTTTCTTATTTCACATTATGAAGTATCCATTATCTTGACACCCAGTGGCTGGGATGTTCCAGAGGTTCTATACATGGCCACCTCCATGTGGGGACCAGCTCTATGGAGCACAAACCACGTGAGCATTACAAAGTAATTAGATTCTTCATCTCACATTTTTCTATTTTTCTTAAATAGAAAAAATGATTATTATTATTATACTTATTATTATTATACTTATAAATTATACTTTTTTTATGATGTGGATCAAAAAAATAGAAAAAATTATTATTATTCACTTTCACATAAATACGTTTTACTTTTTTGGTAGTAAAAGGGATTTATTGTTCCTTTAAACGGTTGCGGCACGTCCAGGTATTTGAAACTTTTTTGGTGAAATACAGCCACGTATTAAACTGTTTATCACGTTTAAGGTACTAGCCACGAGCTAACGGCACTAGCCTGCTGCCGTTAGCGACCATGGCAACGTAACAAGCAGTAACAGTGCTCCTGCTGCCTGTCTGTCTTTTCAGAGCACCTGGGGGCAAATATTTCAACTGACATCTCGGTTATAGATAAAGTATAGCTATGGTGGAAAAATGGAAATGATATGATTTTCCACTTACCCCAGACGCGGTCTGGAATACAATTTTTGCTTCCTTAGTTTAGCTAACAGGTAATGTCGCTAATAAACACTGGACATCAACAGTAAATCCAAACTGCCTTAATAAATATGTGGCCAAACTTATCTTAAACCGTATCCAGGTTTAAAAGGTCCAAGCGTGTTTTAGGGTGCAGTATGATTCACTGTGAAGTATAAAAATATTTATGGGTAGCATAATGTGATGTGATTTTAGCAGGTTGAAAGAACATTGTGTCAAAAGCTATTATGATTGTTGTTGACTTACAGTGCTTGTTAGCAATGCTAGCAGCCTTTTGAAACCATCTGGGGCCAAACTATCCCTTTCAATGTCACCGAAATGAGTCACCTAAATCTGCACTAACATTCAGCCTGGAAGATCCTGATCATTGGGGAACGCACAGTTACACGTGGGCACAGTCACATGTGGGCACAGTCACAGGTAGGCCCAGTCATACGAGGGCCCAGTCACATGTGGGCACAGTCACACGAGGGCCCAGTCACATATGGGCACAGTCACACGAGGGCCCAGTCACATATGGGCACAGTCACACGAGGGCCCAGTCACATGTGGGCACAGTCACACGAGGGCCCAGTCACATATGGGCACAGTCACACAAGGGCCCAGTCACATATGGGCACAGTCACACGAGGGCCCAGTCACATATGGGCACAGTCACACGAGGGCCCAGTCACATATGGGCACAGTCACACAAGGGCCCAGTCACATGTGGGCACAGTCACACAAGGGCCCAGTCACATATGGGCACAGTCACACGTAAGCACAGTCACACAAGGGCCCAGTCACACGAGGGCCCAGTCACATGTGGGCACAGTCACACGAGGGCCCAGTCACACGAGGGCCCAGTCACATGTGGGCCCAGTCACATGTGGGCACAGTCACATGTGGGCACAGTCACACGTAAGCACAGTCACACTGAGAGGTAAGATGAAAGGGCAGAAGACTTTCCTGGGCTGCTGCTGTTTGTAAATTAAACACCTACATCCTACAATACTTTCTCCTTATTTACCTGATATAGTCATGTTAATCTCTCTACTCACCTCTCCCCTTCAGTCTCTCACCATCTCCTTCCTCCACGCACACACACGCACGCACACACACACACGCACACACACACGCACACGCACACACACAAAGTCTAACTAAAGAATATAAAACTTACCCGTCATAGTCTCATGTGGTGCAGCCTATTCACTTTTGTTTACTCCCAGAAACAGCACATCCAACAATCATTTGCATATTCGCACACAGTAATGCATATTATTTGCATACACTAGCACTTGCTGAAGAGATCAACCCTGAGATAACCTCTCTGTGTTTTCATTCGGCTCTGGTTTGTACAGTTCTCAGCACTTCTGGATGAGAAGTGCCTTAAATTACACAGATTTTATGTTTAATTACGAACTTGATATTATGATGTGAAAAAATAGTGCAATGAAAGCTCAGTATTCAATCTATGTGTGTCCTCTCTCTCTTTCTCTCTTGCACTGTCGTAGCAGGTCACTGCTCTCTTAACAAGCAAATTACGGAGTCAACTGTTCGGTGACGGGAGACAAACGGGAGGTAATGTGTGGTTGTGCCGACGTCTCAGGGCAGACGGCACAACTCCTGTTGCCTGGGGGGGTGTGGCAGGATAAAGCCCGGCGGGTGACACCCTGGGGGGGGGGGGAGGGGGGGGGGGGTCTGCGTATCGGAAGCGCTGGTGGAGATGGGCGGCACTCGCACTAATCCCCTTCAGAAGTGGGAACCCCCCCAACAGCTTCACGGTAGGCCGTCGATTCGAGCTGTCGGCCGGGGGATTGTTTCATAACACTGACTCATTTGCAGAAGCTGCCGCAGGCGTGAGTGTGTGTGAGGTGTCGGCAGGAAGGCAGAGCGTTCCTGCACACCGATATATGTCTGATTCACAAGTGTGTGTGTGTGTGTGTGTGTGTGGGGGGGGGGGGGAGAAAGATAAAGACACATAGGGGCACCAGATCTCATTATAACTGAAATGATTGCATCATCTTTGAACTGAGTGAAGTTTTTATCTTCTGCAATCTAACAAAAAGCCCCAGGGTCAGTGTGTGTGCTGCTGTTGAAAGGCAGTGGCCTTAATCACTTAGAAATGTAACATGAGGGCATTGAAGCAGCTTCCCCTATCTATTCTGGGCACCTTCTTCAGAGACAATTCATTAAGAAATAAATTATGTGAAAGAGGAAGTGTAGCTATCGTTAGCTATCAAATGTTCAGCATCACACTGTAAAGAACAGGCTGAACAGACACAGGCACATGTTCAGTACTGCAGAACTGGTGATGAAGGGGGCGGAGCTAGTGGTCACAACGGCATACAAGGATGGCCAGTCAGCAAACGCAGCAGCAGAGCACACGGCATTCAGCACTGTGTGAGTGAGTGTGAGTATGGAAGCCTGGGGTGTGTCAGGCTGGGGTGTGTGTGTGTGTGTGTGTGTGTGTGTGTGTGTGTGTGTGTGTGTGTGTGTGTGTGTGTATGCGAGTGCCACCCAAGCTGAATTGTTCTGAGATGATAACACATAGATAACACATGCACCTGCACACACACACATACACACACACACACACACACACACACACACACACACACACACACACACACACACACACACACACATGGCATGAGGAAATGGTGACAGTGAGATTTTACTGGGCACTGATTTTGCTCTAAAGAGCTTTCACCACTGTGGACACGCTGTCACTCAGAGCAGCTGTTCACTCCAATCCAAGACCTTGTGGCTTACACATATTAAAGGAAAAAGTCCTTGCACTGGGTTGAGAAGCGCAATTTCATGCAGTATTGAAAACCTCCTGGCTAAAAGCCACTGGCTAAAACCTACCAGCTAAAACTCTAACTGGAATTTCAGGCCTGAAAATCTAATTCATCTCTCCCCTCAGAGACTTCAGACCAGCTCAGTACAGGATCAACGATTGGAATACTGCTTATATCAGTGAGTCACTCGCACGCGTGTGTGTGTGTGTGTGTGTGTGTGTGTGTGTGTGTGTGCAGCAGGAAAACCTCAAGGCTAACCACTGTCTCTCTACAGCAGAGAGAGGAAGTGATGTCATCTGTGAGAGGAAGAAGTGCCAAAGAAATCAGAGTCATGCAAAAACATAAATAACAAAGAAGCTGACACACTGTCAGAGGATGCAGGATTCTGCCTCTCACTGAACCTCTACGTACTGTAGCGACAGAGAAGAGGAAGACAGAGAAAGAAAGAAAGAAATTGTGGCGATTTCAGTCGTGTGAGGAAAAGAGCCGCTTCTCCCCTCTTAACCAAGATGCTTCTGTTACCAATGCTTCCTCTTCCTCTGATAACATGTTAGCACAAACTCACACAGGCTTACAACGTTCACTATGCTGCAAACATAGCATGCGCACACACACACACACACACACACACACACACACACACACACACACACACACACACACACACACACACAAGACAGACAGGAGTGCAACAGAGAGAATGTAAAGTGTTATAGGGAAAACCGCTGGCCAAAGCAGAACATAGACCCAAACAGACTTGCAGTTCAAAGTCTGTCACTAAGAGAAATTAAAGACTTAAATATACAGGCATTCTGTGGAGTGTAACTGTGTAACAGTACATGGGGGAAGACTGACCCCCCCACTGGCAGTGCCAGAAGACCCCCACTACAGCAGTGCTGCTAGACTGACCCCCCCCCCACTACAGCAGTGCTGCTAGACTGACCCCCCCCCACTACAGCAGTGCTGCTAGACTGACCCCCCCCCACTACAGTAGTGCTGCTAGACTGACCCCCCCCACTAAAGCAGTGCTGCTAGACTGACCCCCCCCACCTACAGCAGTGCTGCTAGACTGACCCCCCCACTACAGCAGTGCCCACTACAGCAGTGCTGCTAGACTGACCCCCCCCCACTAAAGCAGTGCTGCTAGACTGACCCCCCCCCACTACAGCAGTGCTGCTAGACTGACCCCCCCCACTACAGCAGTGCTGCTAGACTGACCCCCCCCCCCCACTACAGTAGTGCTGCTAGACTGACCCCCCCCACTACAGCAGTTTTGCTAGACTGAACCCCCCACCCCCCCCCCTACAGCAGTGCTAAAGACAGTGTGAGGTACCTGCTGAGCCGTAAGCGTCTGGGAGAAGTGCAGCGTCTCCGGTCCTATGGAGATCGAGGTTCCACCGTTAACACCTGCTACTCGCACATGCCTCCTGTTAAAACACACACACACACCTCATTAAAAACTAAAGTTAACATCTAATAATGTTATAAGAATAGACGTTCTGACTGACTGACTTAGACTATGCCACCTGTTCTTCTGAGGGGCTCTCATGAGCCATTAAAGGATTTATATGAGGCACACACACACACATATATATATATATATATATATATATATATATATATATATATATATATATATATATATATATATATATATATATATATATATACAGAGTGATGATGATGATGATGCAGATTCACACCTCTACATGTGCTCCACTGGCAAACACAGGAGGGCCAGTGACTTGTAGTTTCTTTCTCTACGCCTCAGTCAACTATGATTTCTGCTTTCTGGTGTGTTACTGCCTCTGTCTGAACTGCAGTTGCTGTGTGTGTGTGTGTGTGTGTGTGTGTCTGCCTGCCTAGGACACCAACCTGCAGTATTCTGAGGCAGTATGAATAAAACATTAGCACAACATCTCTATCAAAGAGAGCAAATCAGCCATTCACATCTCTCTCTTTCACACACACACACGCACACACACACACACACACGCGCACACACACACACACACACACACACACACACACACACACACACACACACACACACACACACACACACACACACACACACACACACACACACACACACACACACACACACACACACACACCACCCTCCAGAGTCGTGCATCCCACAGAGACATGTTCATCATTGAACTGCACATCAAAAGTACTTTTCAAATCTTTTTATCTCATGACTCTCCAGTATCCCAGTCCTCTCCAGTACAAGTGTTAGCGCGAGCGTGCGTGTGTGTGTGTGTGTGTTTTTGGGTGTGCATCTGGTTTGCGTTTATGCAAACTTCACATAAACCTGATTATGTCTCCGGTGTGTGCGAGAACATTAGTGGTGGTGCCTCAAAGGTATCCTAGCAACAGCTGCTAGGTGAACAAAGAACCAATTAGAGGCCTTCATCTGTCGTGGGTTCATCTTTGTTCCAGAGGGGTGGGATCTTCAGACTGACAGTGAAATAAGCTTCCCAGCATCTTCTTCCCAGCACATCTCCACTTCCACCAGCACCTCTCCCTCACTAAGACTTCTAGTGCAGGACACTTCTGGCCTAGTTAACTGCCTGCTAGGGAAAGTCAGCCCACAAGGCGTCTGACACTGCCGTCCGCCTACAGTGTCTCCCGCCCCAGACATGGCCTGCAGACTTGGCTCGCGTGCTGAACTAGCAGAAGAATAGCCCAAGCTGAACTTCAGCCTTCCCCACGGGTGCAAAGCCGCACACGGGGCACCAACTGTGCCAACATCACTCCGTACACTGCGGCCTCCACAGGACACGCTAACCAAGTGTGCTAATTGCTTTTATTGTGTGCATCAGGCCCAGCGGCATAGAGTCGCACAAACTGAACGCATCGTTTTTTCATGACTGCTCTTTTAGAGCTGCTCTTTTCTTCCTGTCTTTACATTAC
The DNA here is from genome assembly GCF_052324685.1 of Brachyhypopomus gauderio. NCBI lineage: Eukaryota > Metazoa > Chordata > Actinopteri > Gymnotiformes > Hypopomidae > Brachyhypopomus > Brachyhypopomus gauderio. Next base: position 30,996,917 of record NC_135217.1, read on the forward strand.
TACAGGGCTGTTACATCCTGACACCTGAATCTCCCCTACAGGGCTGTTACATCCTGACACCTGAACCTCCCCTACAGGGCTGTTATATCCTGACACCTGAATCTCCCCTGCAGGGCTGTTATATCCTGTTACCTGAATCTCCCCTGCAGGGCTGTTACATCCTGACACTTGAATTTCTCCTGCAGGGCTGTTACATCTTGACACCTGAACCTCCCCTACAGGGCTGTTACATCCTGACACCTGAATCTCCCCTACAGGGCTGTTATATCCTGACACCTGAATCTCCCCTGCAGGGCTGTTATATCCTGTTACCTGAATCTCCCCTGCAGGGCTGTTATATCCTGACACCTGAATCTCCCCTACAGGGCTGTTATATCCTGACACTTGAATCTCCCCTACAGGGCTGTTATATCCTGACACCTGAATCTCCCTTGCAGGGCTGTTATATCCTGTTACCTGAATCTCCCCTGCAGGGCTGTTATATCCTGTTACCTGAATCTCACCTGCAGGGCTGTTATATCCTGACACTTGAATCTCCCCTACAGGGCTGTTATATCCTGACACCTGAATCTCCCTTGCAGGGCTGTTATATCCTGTTACCTGAATCTCACCTGCAGGGCTGTTATATCCTGACACCTGAATCTCCCTGCAGGGCTGTTATATCCTGTTACCTGAATCTCACCTGCAGGGCTGTTATATCCTGACACTTGAATCTCCCCTACAGGGCTGTTATATCCTGTTACCTGAATCTCCCCTGCAGGGCTGTTATATCATGTTACCTGAATCTCACCCGCAGGGCTGTTATATCCTGACACTTGAATCTCCCCTACAGGGCTGTTACATCCTGACACCTGAACCTCCCCTACAGGGCTGTTATATCCTGACACCCGAATCTCCCTTGCAGGGCTGTTATATCCTGTTACCTGAATCTCACCTGCAGGGCTGTTATATCCTGACACTTGAATCTCCCCTACAGGGCTGATATCCTGTTACCTGAATCTCACCTGCAGGGCTGTTATATCCTGACACCAGAATCTTCTGTGGAGGTTTGCGCATTACATGACATTTCTAAACAAACATGTAGAGACAAGCAAAATTGCATGTCCTTGCATTGTGGGGTGTAGTGTAAACAGCATGTCAGCCGGATTGTTTCTCTGGTGTGTGTAACAGTGCTAAGGTCAGCACTCAATTCTTGGCCACAATCAGATTCTTAAATGTCATAATCCACCTTTCCTCCTGTCTGCACACTGAACAGAACAGAATCCAATCAGAGCAGAATCATGGGGAGGATTTACACTCTTAACCCAAGTGCACACACACACACACACACACACACACACACACACACACACACACACACACACACACACACACACACACACACACACACACACACACACGCACACAAACACTTCTAGAAGCATTTAATGAAAAATAGTATGAAATACTATGAAAACAGCTTGAAAACACACACATGCACACACATGAACACACACACACACACACACACACACACACACACACACACACACACACACACACACACACACACACACACACACACACACACACACAAAGGGGCATTCCAGAGTCACTCAAACAGCAGCAATTTATCTTCACTTATCACTAAGAGCCACACGCACAGACACACAAGGAAAGAGAGACAAAGACAAAGACACACATTCATAGAGAGAGCGGGAGAGAGATAGGAAGATAGAGAGAGAGGCTCAGTACGGGCTAAGCAAGGAGAGACCAGCTACAGGGAAGGGGCGGAGTCAGAGAGACCTGTCTGCCCAAAGACAGATAAGCCACCGCATGACAACTGAGCCTAAGACAGGGACACACGTTCTCCTTTATGATGAAAGCGTGTGTTTTGCAATGAAAAGACAAACGAAAAACGGCACATTTGAATGATGCGGTCAAATACGAGGGGCTGCAAATCTTTCCAGGTTTAGGGCACACGGCAGGCCAGCCCTGCTCGGGACTTTCATCCATGTGATTACACGGGTCATGTGCGGCTCACAACTCCAGGGCCAAAAACATACCGTTTTGACATGGGGGTAAATTCTTCATGGCCTGTTAGCTGCTGTTAATGTAGCCACTCATTATTGGTTTTTTGTTGTTGTTATTTCCATTTATTTTTATTAATTTGGCTTTTAGTACATTACTGAATGTGCTAAACTGTTCCAATTTCCTCTGGCAAAATTGTACCGCACAGACATTCCAATAAAACCATCTGACTTGAGAGAGAGAGACAGAGAGTGAACGACAAAGACCAAGATGGAGACACAGACAGATATAGAGACCTCGAGAGAGAGAGAGAGAGAGAGAGAGAGAGAGAGAGAGAAAGAGAGGGAGAGAGAGGATGAGAGAGTGAGATAGAGGGAGTGAATGAGAAAGGGAGAGAGGGAGGGAGGGATTGGATGAGGGAGAGAGAGGGAGGGAGTGGATGAGAAAGAGGGGAAGAGGGCTTAATGTGACCCTCCTTAGTGAGAATCTATTTGTTTTTCCACAGACAGCCTCCTAATTCAAAGTCATAAAAGTGCTGCACTTTCTCTCCAAATTTATAACCATGTGAACCACATTTACATCAACACACACACTCACACCCACACTACACACACACACACACACACACACACACGCACGCACACACACTCACTCACACACACACACACACACACACACACACACACACACACACACACACACACACACACACACACACAAACACACACACACTCACACACACACACACACACACACACACACACACACACACACACACACACACACACACACACTCACACACACACACACACACGCACACACACACACAAAGACTGGATAAAGCTGAACATGTGTTTCCCATGGAGGTCTGGGTGACTCTGTGTTGAAGGAATGTGGATTAGTCAACGCTGTGGTGCAGTAAGGGCAGGTCAGAGTGGAGCGACTACTGACGGTGCTGTAATTCTGGCGTCTCGTGGACACGGCCGTCATCCTGCCACCAGCTTCCTGTTCCAGCACCAAACCTGCCTCTCAGAGGTCAGGCCAAACACAATGATCCGGGCTATCACCGCTATCATCAATGCCTGTCACCAGCCAGGAAACAGGGGTCTCTTGTTCTCTCACACACACACACACACACACACACACACACACACACACACACACACACACACACACACACACACCTCCCTGCAGACCCATCATTATCAGCGTGAGTCTGCAGTCAGTCCCCAGCGATGAGGCACTGAGGAGCGCACAGAGAGGTGACGGTGCTCACGTCAGAGAGCTTGTGCAATTGGCACAGGCAGCTGTCAATCAAACAACGGCACGTGTCCATCACTTTCCACAGCAGGATGGGCGTGGTCACTGGTTACCACTACAATAATGTAGAATGCAAGCATATAAGAGTGTGTATAAGCCATGGCGTGATTCTCCCTGAGAGTACTCTCAACACAGTGGGATTCCCCTGATGCAGTGTGTAAACTCCTGCTGGAGTTTGTCTACAACATATTCTCTGAACCTGAGACACAACACACAACCTCTCCACATGGACCTAAATATACATTGTCTCACTCTAAACTTGTGTAAACAAGTGTTTTGGGGAGGTTTGTGTGTGTGTGTATATATGTGTTTGTGTGTGTGTGTGTGTGTGTGTGTGTGTTTACCTGTGAAATGTGATGAAGCAAGTGTGAAATAAAACCTAGAGCCAAGCTAAGACTCCACCCAAGTGGTTTTACCACACCTCAAAACTTCATGTTAAAAATGCTTCATGTAAATGAGAAGTTCTAAACAAAAACAGAGAAACTTGTTTATTTGGTTGCTAAAAGGTATTGTGATAAATTGTGATATTACATTTACCAATAAATAATTCAACTGCCAACAGAAGCCTGATGACCCTGCACAGGTGTCCAAGGAGAAACGCCAGAGTCAGCAGCTCTGGAGACTATTTCTCTCTCTCTCTCCCTGTCTCTCTCTCTCCCACCCAGTCTCTCTCTCTCTCCTCCGCTGCCCTGAGGTGACCCCAGCACCAGAGGGCCTCGTTCTGACCGCTGGATCCACGGAAGGCCACCTGACCTTCGTCAGCGGACAATGAGAAGCGTGTCCCACAGCCGAAACAAAAGGAGTTGTTCCAACTCACTCAGGCTGATCCGTCATGGTGTGGTTCCGGAGTAATTACATCTCCACAGTGACTCACCAGTGGAAACGGAGAACTTGAAGGACTGGAAAAAGCTTCCAAGCACAATACTGAAGAGTAATAAGGTGGATTCTGCATTAGCGGGATACTGACAACAGCTGGTACCGCAGTGATGTGTTCCTAAGGGTTGGCAAACGTATGTCACCGAGGTATGACAGCTATGTCAGTAAGGCATGTTGATTGGTGTTATTTATACATTCCAGTGGGAATATGCAGCTCTCATAGCTGGAATTATTGTGATTTTGGTTTTCAGTTTGCACAAAAACTCACATGCGCCCGCATTGCATGGTTTTAGTGTGTCATGACGGCTGCTCTGACTGTAACGTTTTTTTTTTTTGCGTGAGAACACGTTTACATGCATGCTGGGATATTTTGGACCTTGGGAGCCCTAACGACATGTTCCTACTGTGGAATGAAATGCAATTAATGTAGTTAATGGAACTGATGCAGCTGGTCTTACCAAACGGTTGAGGAACTCTGTGAAGGAGGACAGCTTTCACATAGGACTGTCCTGTACTGTCCTCTCCTTCACACAACACTGTCCTACCTTCACACAGCACTGTCCTACCTTTCACACACCACTGTCCTGTACTGTCCTCTCCTTCACACAACACTGTCCTACCTTTCACACAGCACTGTCCTACCTTTCACACACCACTGTCCTGTACTGTCCTCTCCTTCACACACCACTGTCCTGCCTTTCACTGTGCCAAACCTCTCCTTGCTACTGAGGTGTTAGACACAGAACTTTCAGGCTGATTAAATTGCAGATTTTGTCGAACACATCAAACATTTTCAGAAACATGAAAGCTACACGTGAACACACAGATTACATTAAGAACACCTTAGCACATGCATTTTCAATCTTTACCCAGCATCATGAAATCCTGTGGCACTGGCCTCTAAACACAACTGTGAAATGGGGCCTCATTTACATTTACCTCAGTGCTGACACATCACTACAGTCCAGCCTACAATCTTCCACTGTTCTGTGTGTGTGTGTGTGTGTGTGTGTGTGTGTGTGTGTGTGTGTGTGTGTGTGTGTGTGTGTGTGTTCAACTGTAGAGACAAGGAAAAACTGTAACTATGTCCATCTGGACATGTACCACTCCTAAAAAGGAATGAATCTGACCCAAGCCTGACACACACTGTTTAACACACACCCACGTTTGACACACATAAACAAAAACACACCCATATACACAGACAGTTCTCAGTGTGAGTGTGGAGGCGTGTGGACCACATTCTCAGCAGCTGTTATGAAGCCCACACAGCCACCCTCCTCTTCCTCTCTGTCCCTCTCTCAGCCATCAAACCCAACCATAAACCCTCCTCTTCCTCTCTGTTCCTCTCTCAGCCATCAAACCCAACCATAAACCCTCCTCTTCCTCTCTGTTCCTCTCTCAGCCATCAAACCCAACCATAAACCCTCCTCTTCCTCTCTGTCCCTCTCTCAGCCATCAAACCCAACCATAAACCCTCCTCTTCCTCTCTGTTCCTCTCTCAGCCATCAAACCCAACCATAAACCCTCCTCTTCCTCTCTGTCCCTCTTTCAGCCATCAAACCCAACCATAAACCCTCCTCTTCCTCTCTGTCCCTCTTTCAGCCATCAAACCCAACCATAAACCCTCCTCTTCCTCTCTGTCCCTCTTTCAGCCATCAAACCCAACCATAAACCCTCCTCTTCCTCTCTGTTCCTCTCTCAGCCATCAAACCCAACCATAAACCCTCCTCTTCCTCTCTGTTCCTCTCTCAGCCATCAAACCCAACCATAAACCCTCCTCTTCCTCTCTGTTCCTCTCTCAGCCATCAAACCCAACCATAAACCCTCCTCTTCCTCTCTGTCCCTCTCTCAGCCATCAAACCCAACCATAAACCCTCCTCTTCCTCTCTGTTCCTCTCTCAGCCATCAAACCCAACCATAAACCCTCCTCTTCCTCTCTGTCCCTCTCTCAGCCATCAAACCCAACCATAAACCCTCCTCTTCCTCTCTGTTCCTCTCTCAGCCATCAAACCCAACCATAAACCCTCCTCTTCCTCTCTGTCCCTCTTTCAGCCATCAAACCCAACCATAAACCCTCCTCTTCCTCTCTGTTCCTCTCTCAGCCATCAAACCCAACCATAAACCCTCCTCTTCCTCTCTGTCCCTCTCTCAGCCATCAAACCCAACCATAAACCCTCCTCTTCCTCTCTGTCCCTCTCTCAGCCATCAAACCCAACCATAAACCCTCCTCTTCCTCTCTGTCCCTCTCTCAGCCATCAAACCCAACCATAAACCCTCCTCTTCCTCTCTGTTCCTCTCCATCAAACCCAACCATAAACCCTCCTCTTCCTCTCTGTCCCTCTCTCAGCCATCAAACCCAACCATAAACCCTCCTCTTCCTCTCTGTTCCTCTCTCAGCCATCAAACCCAACCATAAACCCTCCTCTTCCTCTCTGTCCCTCTCTCAGCCATCAAACCCAACCATAAACCCTCCTCTTCCTCTCTGTCCCTCTCTCAGCCATCAAACCCAACCATAAACCCTCCTCTTCCTCTCTGTTCCTCTCTCAGCCATCAAACCCAACCATAAACCCTCCTCTTCCTCTCTGTTCCTCTCTCAGCCATCAAACCCAACCATAAACCCCCTCTTCCTCTCTGTCCCTCTTTCAGCCATCAAACCCAACCATAAACCCTCCTCTTCCTCTCTGTTCCTCTCTCAGCCATCAAACCCAACCATAAACCCTCCTCTTCCTCTCTGTTCCTCTCTCAGCCATCAAACCCAACCATAAACCCTCCTCTTCCTCTCTGTCCCTCTCTCAGCCATCAAACCCAACCATAAACCCTCCTTATTATGCTAGATCTCAAAAGACAACAGCAACCTGTTCAGGATAACGTGTCTGCCATGAAATCACACACCTGTCACAACGCTGGCGTTGTGGATGCCCATGTCGCTGAAAGTAGATCTTCTCCTTCCTCCAGCTCTGACCAGAGCAGCAGGTCAAGGGTTCATCCCCACCCCCAGCCCTGACCAGAGCAGCAGGTCAAGGGTTCATCCCCACCCCCAGCTCCATCCTCTGAGTTGGGGGTTGGGTCTGAGGCCAGCTCCTCCGTGACAAAGAGAATTATGAGGGCAGTCCGTGTTACGTGGGCAGACAATCACCAATCGCACCTGTGTGGGGCACCTGGCCACACCCACAACCTCCGCCAGGTTATGTGTGTTACTGGAGCAGGAAGGACATAACCATGTGACTGGTTCCTCATTGATTCACACACACGTAACTGTGAGTTTCTAGCAAGCAAGCTCTCCTGCTTGCATTAGACCAGCTGGTTTTAGATGATCCGGTAAAGTTTAACTTGAACCACCTGCGATTTATGGACCAAAGCAGTCCACAATCTAAGTGTGAGAGCACCTTTACAAACAGCACACCTACTGTTGAGCTAAAATCTCCTCTAAAGAGCCAGGCTGAGGAGCTCAATGAAAACTGGAGTGGGTTTTTGAGAGAGAGTGTGAGGATGAGAGGGTAAAAGAGGGGGAGAGAGTGCTTGTGTGTGTGTGTGTGTGTGTGTGTGTGTGTGTGTGTGTGTGTGTGTGTGTGTGTGTGTGTGTGTGTGTGTGTGTGTGTGTGTGTGAAAGAGGAAGAGTGCTCTCTCTCTCTCTAATCAACCCATCTACTGAGGCTTAGTGTGTCATTGCAATTTTGACATTTTAGTTTCAGCAAAGATAATGGTTGGCTTAGTCACTACACACAAGAACACACAGGACTTAATTAGAGGCAACACACAGTAGCGTAGGAGGTGTGTATTAAACATGAGTGACTAATTGGGTGCTTTTAGTCCAAATATTTACAGATCTCACTCTCTCTGCAGCCAGAGAACCTGCATAAATACTACCTGCATGCTGATTGGTTTCTCTGCTCATCTGTCACGCACCACCTCAGCCAATCAAGAGTTCACACAACACCAGCAAAGGCCTATCAGCAGGCAAAGCTCATCACCCATTCTGGTGAAGTGCTAGGATTGTTAGACTTAAATCTATGAGGCACTGCTTGGATAGCCTGTGATTATTAGCACTGATGAGACAAGCTCAAGCTGTCCAGGGAAGGTCAGGACTCACTTCTGTCTCACCCGATCATCTCATTCATGTCTCTGCTTCAGCCCCCCCCGCTTCATCACAGACCCCCTTTTCTGGGCATTAGAGGGGCTTTCTCATCTAATGGTTTATTTAATGGCTTATAGTCAGAGATCAGACACATACCCTGTCCCTCAGCAAGATCTCTGGAGCTACTTGCAGATTAGAACACTTCCTGTTTGCAACCAGGCCAAAAACATCTAGCATAAAGGACTGAACGGGTAATGATACAGAGAGAATGGGCACAGAGCCTGGGCAGGGAGGGAGAGAGAGATGGAGAGAAGGGGAGAGATCGAGAGGAGGCAGGGGAAGAGATGGAGAGAGGGAGGGGAGGGGGAGAGAGGGGATAGAGGGAAAGAGAGAGAGAAGGAGAGTGAGGGAAGGGAAGAGAGTGGGAGAGAGGGAAAGAGGGACAGAGAGAAGGAGAGTGAGGGAGGGGAAGAGAGTTGGAGAGAGGGAGAGAGGGACAGAGGGGGAGAGAGAGGGAGAGAAAGCGAGACAGAGGAGGCATGGAGACAGAAACACCACTAACAGCCCAGACTCCAGCACTCTGATGACATCATTGTGACACTCATCTTTCCATTCCTCCCTCTCTCACTCTTGTTCTCTGCGCATCCTCCATTCCAACTCACCTTGTCACACACTCAATCACACTCTCACACTCTCTCTCTCTCTCTCACACACACACACACACACACACACACACACACACACACACACACACACCACACACACACACACACACACACTGCTGTAAAGAATCAGGGCTGAGGGAAAATGAGAGCAGTAGGGATGCTAACAAGTTCACACAGTCACACACACACATCTGTTCCCACGCTCGCGTGCAGACACACACACATGCATCTCTCCCCATACACACACACAAACACACGCACGCATCTCTCCCCACACACACATATGCACAAATCTCTCTCAATGGACACAGATACACACATGCATGTCTCTCTATACTCATCTTTCTTTATACATAAACACATGCACACACGCATACAGAAGCACACGTACATACATCTCTCTCCATACTTGCATACACACATAATACACACACACATATGTACTTTCACATCATACACATATGTACACACTCGCTCACACAGATTTATTGATGCACACTTACCCGCACATTGGCCATTCTGCAAAAGGCCGATTTCCTGAGTAATGTCAGCTAGAAGCAGCGACAACAGTTTTCTCTCGCCAAAAACATTTCACAACGTTTACAGCTGGGTTTCTAAGAAGAAAAAAAACCTAACAACCGCTGCTACGTGACGGTTTCATGCTTCAGACAGTTTTGAACTGTTTGTATAGTTCTGAGCGGATATATTGCAGGTGGTGATGGAGGGGATGAGCTTTAGTATATGGGTGGAAACGAGAAAGTATACATACAGGCTGCAAAAATACTTCAAAGCCTACACTAGCCAAATACATAGCTAGGATTGTAAATGTAACCACAGTAAAAATGCAGTAAATATCTTTTTTTTGTTGACTGGTGTTTGAACGTGTTTATCGTACCAGACGTGTTCTGATTAACTCTTGAAAATGCGCTCCATGTTTATATGGAAACATCCGTTCAGCCTCAGTGGACCGTGGAATCTTTGCAGCCACAGTCTATGCCGTTTATGAACGCAACACGTCCGCAGCTGTTACTTTTAACGAGCGAAAGTAGTCATTAGAAACGACCACAAACTGTCTAGAAACGTGTTTATTAAACGTTAAATGATATATTCTGGTTTTACAAATACGGCTGTGTGGGCCTCTCTGCATAGTTGGCGCGCGGTACCCACAGCACTGCGTGAGGATTCGCCGTTTCTGCGTTTGCTTTGGAAACTCCCAGTTTGACACGGTACCTGCACTGTAAAAAAACAGAACTTAAAATTGCTCGCCTTACAATGATTTTTAGTTTAGCTGAGCCAAAAATAATTAATTGCACCATAAACGATAACAAAGTAATTGGATCAGCTTACTTTATTGAGTTTCTTGTTAAAAGTTGATCTGACCTTACAACCTGCATTGTCAAAATATACAAATTGTAGTTGAACCCTAGTTAAGGCCAGGCCAACTCCTCTGCGCATGCTCAATTTGACTCCTTAGTTGAGAACGGGGCGGGGTTTGCGATTGGACTCCAGACATCTTGAAATGGATTTCACCTGCAGCGACCTACGCTACTCTGTAAAAATGAAAAAGTCGAGAAAACTCAAAATTTCAAGGCAACTTACTGCACTCGATTTTTGAATTTTGATCCCAACTCAAGCTCTTAAGTTTTTAAGAAATTCACTCACAGTTGAGCACAGATTCACGACACAGTTTTGTCATTTGTCTTATATGACCCAACTTCAGTTAGCTATTCTTAGTATTGAATTTAGAGATTTATGTACATGTGAAATATACATTATCTCAGGGGTCACCAACGCGGTGCCCGCGGGCTTGTTTTAAAAATAGCTCACTATAGCGCCATGCACCAAAGCGCTGCATCGTTTATGTTTTTGCTACTATTCTAGATTGTCCGCGGTTGCTAGCGGGCTTCTCGCTTAGCAATTGACACTCGCACACGCTCAACTTTCGTTCGCCACCCCTGCATTATCTGAACAAGATATTGTAGCATCGGGCCAATGGGGAGTACCAGAGGGTGACGTCATTACCCATGAGCCCTTACGGCTCCGGCCCTGTTATGCGTATTATGTGGTGTATATGTCTGTATAGTGTTATATATTATTGATTATTAATTGTGTGTTATTAGTTAAGTCACCCCGGTCCATTTTTTTATGTACATGTGCATTATCCGAGTTCCCCCTCCATGTATGTGTAACGTTGTCATCTTTATGACCTCCCCCTGTATTTCATGTGTAAGGCCAAGTTAGTTAAGGCCTCGAGTTTGATCTAATTGTGCCTGTGAGTGCCAATTTTCTTGCGAGGTGAGAATAAAACCTCTGTTCTTGATAAGAATGGACTTGTCTGTGGCCTTTTTCTCCCACACCATGCCACAATATAATAAGTTGGCACAACTTTAAAAAACTTGGAATTCCTGGTATGTAACTTACATTTTGAGGTTCATATACATGGGCAAGATAAATTATCTGAACAAGATATAGTAAGTTAGCATAACTTGAATCATTTGGAATTATTTGTAGGCAATACTTAAAAACTGAAGTTTATATACCTGTGAAAAATAAATAATTGGAACAAGAAATAATAAGTTGGCTCAACTGTGAGTGAATTTCTTAAAAACTTAAGAGTTTGAGTTGGGATCAAAACTCAAAAATTGAGTGCAGTAAGTTGCCTTGAAATTTTGAGTTTTCTCAACTTTTTCGTTTTGACAGTGTGTGTTTGTAGCACGTGGACATCTTGAATCCAAATTAATTCCAAATAGGAGTGGTGTTCTTTGGTATCATAAGGTCTTCGTCAACCACATTGTATTGATTCTTCTCTCTTTCCTCACTCATCGTGTTAGCACAGTCAACACGAAACTGACACCTGTCTGATGGTGGGTGTCAATCTAGCTGGGGCTTGATCTGATTTGCCCAATGGTGTGAACGCAATTATGTTTTATTTTATTGTAATAAAATTAGTTTCTCATCAGGGTTGTATACAGCACCTATCATAATGGACATTAATATTATTATATAGTGTATAGTACATGTAGTATAATGTAGGTATTACTGCATAGTTCTACTGCATAGTGTTATTAAGTAGCAACTGCTGTAGTGGTTATATATTAGTGTTATTACATAGCACCTGCTACCTTGGTTACATATTAGTATTATTATATAATACACGAGGTAGTGGTATTGTTTCAACCTGCAGAAAACAAAACTGACAGGTGGGGGTTAGACATGACATCAGTAACTTATGAGTTATCTGCATTCTGGACAGTGATTAACTTGTCAGTTATAAACTATGAATACATTTTCTAAAACTGGACAGGCACATCCACAGCAATATATATTTTTTGTGTTTCAATTACTGAAAAACAAAGCTCTCCTTCAACAAAAACCCACCTCAGATCTAATTAACCCTGTCACTATCTCTGAGTTCTGCCTTGAGTGGGAGTTGTGTTCTGTCTGGAGTGTGTGCGGTATTGTGTCTGGAGTGTTAACTGTGGTGTTAACTGTGTTCTGTCTGGAGTGTAAGTTGTGTTCTGTCTGGAGTGGGAGTTGTGTTCTGTCTGGAGTGTGAGCTGTATTCTGTCTGGAGTTTGTGCTGTATTCTGTCTGGAACGTGAGTTGTGTTCTGTCTGTGGTGTAAGTTGTGTTCTGTCTGGAGTGGGAGTTGTGTTCTGTCTGGAGTGTGAGCTGTATTCTGTCTGGAGTTTGTGCTGTATTGTGTCTGGAACGTGAGTTGTGTTCTGTCTGTGGTGTAAGTTGTGTTCTGTCTGGAGTGGGAGTTGTGTTCTGTCTGGAGTGTGAGCTGTATTCTGTCTGGAGTTTGTGCTGTATTGTGTCTGGAATGTGAGTTGTGTTCTGTCTGTGGTGTAAGTTGTGTTCTGTCTGGAGTGGGAGTTGTGTTCTGTCTGGAGTGTGAGCTGTATTCTGTCTGGAGTTTGTGCTGTATTGTGTCTGGAATGTGAGTTGTGTTCTGTCTGTGGTGTAAGTTGTGTTCTGTGTGGAGTGGAAGTTGTGTTCTGTCTGGATTGGGAGTTGTGTTCTGTGTGGAGTGGGAGTTGTGTTCTGTCTGGAGTGGGAGTTGTGTTCTGTCTGGAGTGTGAGCTGTATTCTGTCTGAAGTGTGAGCTGTGTTCTGTTTGGAGAGTGCAAGTTGTGTTTTGTCTGGAGTAGGGCTGAACGATTAATTGCATTTGCGATAATCTCGCAATATTTTAAAACGCGATTCTCTAATCGCACAGGCTGCGATTTAAACTGGTCACGTGACTACGGAGCAAACCCGAGCAGGTGGCAGGGAGGTGGAGAAGTGAAGTTAACACAGCGCACTTTAACTTGTTGCACAATGGCTTCAGGCTCGACAGAAGCTGACACAACTGAAAGTCTAATACCAAAGAGGGGCAGCACATCAGTTGTGTGAAATTACTTTGGCTTTAAAAAAGATGCTGCTCAACGTCAGGTACCCTGCAAAACGTGCCTTGCTACTGTCGCTACGACGCGAGGAAACACTACAAACCTCCTTCAGCATTAAAAAAACACCACAAAGCCTCGTATGATATTTGTAAGGCTAAAATGCCAACGACCAGTGCTGCATCTTCAAATACGCAAAAGTGTTTCTCTGCGCTTATACAGCCTTAGTATGCGGTGAGCAGCGAAATACCGTAAAATCACGCATATAGGCGCAAAAAGATTTAAAGCGCGGATGAATCGCAAAAGCGCGGATAGTTTGACCGCGGTCCAGCAGACAGGGATCACTGACCGAACCGTTTGAAAGTGTAACTCCTTATGGATATAATTCGAAGCGGCACGCTGAAATAACTCGGGCAGTAACGGAGTTCATAGTGAAAGACATGATGTCCGTTAATATAGTGAACAAGCCCGGCTTCATGGCTTTGTTAAACACACTGGATATGCGCTACCAAATGCCCTCACGCACATATTTTAGCCAAGTTGCTATACCTGCAGGGTTGCCAACTCTGTAAAACAGTGGAAAAAAATCGCAATTTTAAATCGCACAATTTATAGATAAAAAATTGCAATTAGATTATTTTCCAAAATCGTTCAGCCCTAGTCTGGAGTTTAAGTTGTGTTCTATCTGGAGTGTGTGCTGTATTGTGTCTGGAATGTAAGCTGTGTTCTGTCTGGGGTGTAAGTTGTGTTCTGTCTGGATTGGGAGTTGTGTTCTGTCTGGAGTGGGAATTGTGTTCTGTGTGGAGTGGGAATTGTGTTCTGTCTGGAGTGTGAGATGTATTCTGTCTGGAGTGTGAGCTGTGTTCTGTTTGGAGAGTGCAAGTTGTGTTCTGTCTGTAGTGCGAGTTCTGTTCTGTCTGAAGTGCGAGTTCTATTCTATCTGGAGTGCAAGTTGTGTTCTGTGGCTAACAGCTGCAGAGAGACTCTGACCAGCACCTGCTGGACCAAGATAACAAACAGAGAGGTTTTGATTAGTCACAGAACGGAGAATGTAATGGAGGCAGATTATATTAGACCTGCAGTATGTAACCAGCGATGATGAAATATGGTCTTGGACTTAAGTAACAGGAACGTGCAGGGGACTGGAACTGGCCAATGAACCCACAGCAGCACAGTCAGAGACTCCTGGGAAATAAAAAACCACACGTCTTTCGAACTTGCCGTGACTCAACGTTTAACATTGTTGTTATTCATCCAGCAGGCCAATCACTTCTGTTTTTCACTGTACAGCAACCTGCTGATCTATCGTTTATGAACTCACTAAGCTTTGGTTCACGGGTTACACATGCCTTTTGACGGTCCACTGCACAATCATTTATTTTTGCACAGATCCCGTGTTAGCTACTAGTCAACCAGAGTGGTATGAAGAGATGTCAGTGGATCTCTATCTGGAGTCTTCTCTCTGTTCCCCAGAGATTTTGAGGCATCTCCTGAGGGCTTTCAAAAATGGAACAACTTTGCCGTTGTTAGTTAAAGCCACAACCAACAATAATGTTAAACTCGAAGACCATTGGATTACATGTTTGTGTGTATTTCAGCAAGAGGGAGGTAGTCACTCAGATCAAAGAGCCTAACATTACCCTTGACAAATGAGATAATGATAATTGTGACGGGCAGGGAGTGCAAACAGGAAGCGATCACGCCAAGTCTCAGGGAAAAAGGATGGTTTAATGAAGAAGTGTGCAAACCAAAAACCCGTGAGTCGATCCGAATTAAGGATATAATGACCAGCGGTCAACTGGTACAAAGACAAGACATATATAGGCAAACAAACGACCCTCAGGTGAGACGGATCACGGGCTCCGCCCACCTGAGGGACGCACATGACGTCACAAAGATTTACAGGTCCACAGCACCAAAAATCTATTTATTTTTGTGTTATTGTTGTTGCCAAAACAGAACACGTTAGTTGAATAGTAATCACATTACTTTTTATCACCATTAAGGCAACATCTTGATTTCAAGTTAAAATATGAATCTAAACTCCAACACAGCTACTAGCTAACCACACTGAAAACAACCATTCTTGGATGTGTCCTCCTGTCCAACTGTCTTCAATGAAATATTATGTAGGGCAAACGTGGAGAAGTGCAGCTGTCTGCTTGATGTGGGGCTTGTGCATGTCGTACAGTGAGTGTGAATCATACTAAAGGAGAGGTGATTCCTCTGTTCTCTCCTTCACAGAGTCGAGGTCAAAAACGATTCCCCCAGGGTCTACCCACCAGCCGCACGGTCCACAGTGAAACTCTCTGAACTGATGCGGAATGGTCGGGAATTATTGAATCAATTAAAGTATTGGGTGCAGATTGAATCAGCCCACTTTCGCACTCTCCGAAGGGCTTTCAATTATGATTTACAGTATGGTCAATATTCAATTTACACTGCAAAGCATACACTTGTGTACATAGACACAAGCACAGGCACACACACAAGCTCTCTCTCTGTCTCACTTTCTCTGTCTGTCTCTCTCTCTGTCTCACTTTCTCTGTCTCTCTCTCTGTATCTCTCCCCTGAGGCTGCCCTAGTTCTGCAGATTAAGTCTGATCTCTGTTCAGCCAGGCTCAGACCGCATGAGTCTTTAACTGAGATTTTAAATGGCCTAACTAACACCCTAACTAAGCATGTCCAGACATGAGTACACAGAATCAAACAGACACACACACAAACGCACGCACGCACGCACGCACACACAGACAGACACACACACACACACACACACACACACACACACACACACACACACACACACACACACACACACACACACACACACACACACACACACACACAGGATTTTACCATCATCACAGTGGCAAAACATGGCACATCTTACTTATCTGCAGCTACACTGAGGTGAGCTATGATGTGTTTGTGTGGGGTGTATGAGGTGAGTTTGTGTGTGTGTTTGAGATGGAGGGACAGATACATCTCCCCACAATTCTTGAGCTTCAATGTGTCCACACACACACACATTCATAAATACATAAATCAATCATAAATCTGTCCAACAATCAGCATTTAAACTGACTTTCCTACGTGTCCCTTAACACCACAGTATCCGTACTGATCTGAGGTCAGCGGCGGTCCGCCTGAATGGCGTTTCTATCTGTACTCCTCAGCCCTCTCACACAGGCGTTCAGGGAAGCCACACGAACTCCACGGCGTCCCGAGCAGAAGCCAGACTGGAGCACAGGAAGTGATGTCACAGGCGTCAGCCGTACATGACAAACTCCAGACCTTCTGAAGGAAGTAAGAGATGAGCGGAGGTGCTGCCTCTCGAAGAAACCACCGAGTCATCGTGTCCTGCCCGGGCAGATTAGCCAGGACCTCTGCACTGCTTACCCAGTCACATCTGATGGATCTCTACATTTCCCACTTTCCCACAATCTTAATCCTTGAACAAGTAACGGAGAGAAAAAAAAAGAATTCTTCTTTTCATCACCCACATTTGAGTTATTCACAGTTTCTTTCTGTAATCATAGACATGAAATCTCCTGAAGTTCTATTGGTTGATGCTGCTTGGTGCAATGGTTTGCCTGCTGATCGTATCTCTGAATTTCAAGCTTTATTACTTAGTTTTAGAGCAAAAGCGGACGAGCACCTACCACCTGTCCACCTAAGCTCCTCGAGGCCCTGTGAACTACAGGGTTCCTGTACGGACGTCCTGGTCTCTCCATGCTAGAGGACCCTCATACGTATCTGCTCCCGCTGTGTGTGTGTGTGTGTGTGTGTGTGTGTGTGTGTGTGTGTGTGTGTGTGTGTGTGTGTGTGTGTGTGTGTGTGTGTGTGTGTGTGTGTGTGTGTGAACAAAATATATTCACGCTCACACAAAGTGCTCAGTCACTGGTCACTATATATTTACTATTCCATAAAAGTGGACCAGTGTGTAAAAATGGACTAAAAGCATCGGCTCCTGGCTCCATTTTGACATGCTTAAACCAGAGCTTCCAGCCAGACAGAGCCGGACTGATCCGGATTCATCTGGCCTGATCCGAAACGAGGGAAGCGACGCTGTGACCTTGTCCTGATCCACGAGGCTCAGGGATGAAGAAGCACCGCCCTGCCACCCTGCCACCCTGACACACTGCCACCCTGCCACACTGCCACCCTGCCACACTGCCACCCTGCCACCCTGCCACACTGCCACCCTGCCACACTGCCACCCTGCCACCCTGCCACCCTGCCACCCTGCCACACTGCCACCCTGCCAAACTGCCACCCTGCCACCCTGCCACACTGCCACCCTGCCACCCTGCCACACTGCCACCCTGCCACCCTGCCACCCTGCCACACTGCCACCCTGCCACACTGCCACCCTGCCACACTGCCACACTGCCACCCTGCCACCCTGCCACCCTGCCACCCTGCCACCCTGCCACACTGCCACACGTCTAAATACGGCTTAATCTTGCCGGAGTGAGCAGAGGTTGAGCAGTAGGGCAGAGGAGAGAGATGGAGGGATGAGAGGAGAGGCTGGAGGGTGGAGGGATGAGAGGAGAGGCTGGAGGGTGGAGGGATGAGAGGAGAGGCTGAAGGGTGGAGGGATGGAGGGATGAGAGGAGAAGCTGAAGGTTGGAGGGATGAGAGGAGAGGCTGAAGGGCAGAGGAATGGAAGGATGTGGAGAGGCTGAAGGTTGGAGGGATGGAGGGATGAGAGGAGAGGCTGAAGGGCAGAGGAATGGAGGGATGAGAGGAGAGGCTGAAGGGTGGAGGGATGGAGGGATGAGAGGAGAGGCTGGAGGGTGGAGGGATGGAGGGATGAGAGGAGAGGCTGAAGGGTGGAGAGATGGAGGGATGAGAGGAGAGGCTGAAGGTTGGAGGGATGGAGGGATGAGAGGAGAGGCTGAAGGGCAGAGGAATGGAGGGATGAGAGGAGAGGCTGAAGGGTGGAGGGATGGAGGGATGAGAGGAGAGGCTGGAGGGCAGAGGAATGGAGGGATGAGAGGAGAGGCTGAAGGTTGGAGGGATGGAGGGATGAGAGGAGAGGCTGAAGGGCAGAGGAATGGAGGGATGAGAGGAGAGGCTGAAAGGTGGAGGGATGGAGGGATGAGAGGAGAGGCTGGAGGGTGGAGGGATGGAGGGATGAGAGGAGAGGCTGAAGGGTGGAGGGATGGAGGGATGAGAGGAGAGGCTGAAGGTTGGAGGGATGAGAGGAGAGGCTGAAGGGCAGAGGAATGGAGGGATGAGGAGAGGCTGGAGGGAGGAGGGATAGAGAGATGAGAGGAGAGGCTGGAGGGATGGAGAGAAGAGAGGAGGGATAGAGAGATGAGAGGAGAGGCTGGAGGGATGGAGAGATGTGGTAAGTGACGTGGGCAGACGGACGGAGGCCTGGAGGTGGGATATGAAGTAGGGCGGGGCGTGAAAGGAGGGCCAGCGTCTGCTACGAGATGATCTGTCCACGCCCTAAAAACCTCTGCTGGAAGGCTATCAAACATGGTTGCTGCTAAATCCAGCTGAATCATTGCCTGAAAAGCATCGTGGATGTTGGAGTCTCACTGCATTTATACACAGAGGAAAACTGATCATTAAAAACGCGCTCCCAAGGAATCCCACAGAACACCAGCTACACATCCATCCGCCCACTTACCCACGGACGGACACACAGACGGACATGCACAGACAGCATCATGCCAAGAACTGTGACAATGACCTCATCAGTAGAGAAGTTGCTATGGTGACAAAAGGAGCAAAGAACATTACCTCTGAAGGCTGCATTGGCATAGGTGGCACTAAAGGTAATCAATACAGCACTCCTATACAAACACTCCTACATGTTTGAGGTGACCGCCCTCAACAAACAGCCTTTTGAGCTGACCCTCACACAGCTGTTTGAGTTGGCCCTCACACAATTGTTTGAATTGGCCCTCACATCCATTTGAACTGACCCTCACACAGCCGTTTGAACTGACCCTCACACAGCCGTTTGAGCTGTCCCTCACACAGCCGTTTGAGCTGTCCCTCACACAGCCGTTTGAGCTGTCCTTCACACAGCCGTTTGAGCTGTCCCTCACACAGCCGTTTGAACTGACCCTCACACAGCCGTTTGAGCTGTCCCTCACACAGCCGTTTGAGCTGTCCCTCACACAGCCGTTTGAGCTGTCCTTCACACAGCCGTTTGAGCTGTCCCTCACACAGCCGTTTGAGCTGTCCCTCACAGCCGTTTGAACTGACCCTCACACAGCCGTTTGAGCTGTCCCTCACACAGCCGTTTGAGCTGTCCCTCACACAGCCGTTTGAGCTGTCCCTCACAGCCGTTTGAACTGACCCTCACACAGCCGTTTGAGCTGTCCCTCACACAGCCGTTTGAGCTGTCCCTCACACAGCCGTTTTAGCTGTCCCTCACACAGCCGTTTTAGCTGTCCTTCACACAGCCGTTTGAGCTGTCCTTCACACAGCCGTTTGAGCTGTCCCTCACAGCCGTTTGAGCTGTCCCTCACACAGACCCTGGTGGTTTACCCTTCACCACACTACACTTCAGCACTACAACTCCCATTATCCCATATCTGTACAGCTGCTAGAATAGGATTCATATCGGAGACACATTACCCCAGTGTACATGCACGCACGCACACACACACAGACACGGATATGTGCACACACATGCACATACGCACTTGCAGTTCAGTAAAGGTCATATATCACGGCAGCATGCTCATCAAAGCAGAACACACACATGCACACAGGCAAATGCACACACACACACACACACACACACACACACACACACACACACACACACACACACACACACACACACACACACACACACACACACAGTGCTTCGGCCGACCTTTATGAATGAAAACACAAGGATATGTTTGCATTAGTCAAAAGGTCAAAAGCTTTCAGCAGTCATCCAGAATTTCCATTTCTTACTCTTCTGTGGAAATTTTAGGTGGTTGTTGGTCAACTCCACCAACTGCTGCTCAAAGAAACGTTCCATGCACTGCACAGATATGCAATAGCTATTAAGATGGGGATTTTGAACATCATTAAAGTGGGGACTACCAGTAACACATCAAACTACTGCTCCACTTGTGATATACATCAGATAGGTCTGCAGTTATGTACAGCACAGCACGTATCAAAGTCGGCTCTGACAGTAGGGGATAAAATATACAGGCATTTTATAGCTCTGGATTTGAGTCAAATGAATCGAAGCTCACATTGTTAAAATCATCTCAATGGACAGATCAACAGAATCACAGGGGTAAAGGGAGCCCTAACATCTATAACCATGGCTAGGTGTCTAGCATAGGGTTCAGTAGATAAATCTGCACATAAATGCCCTGCAGAGAGAGATATTGGTCTCTACAGATGTCTGGATGACAGCCCGTTGACAGCCCACTTTCAGTAGTGCTACAGAACTTCCCACTCTCAGTATCTCTAGAGCACTGCCCTCTTTTAGTAACTCTACTTTTGAGGGACAGCCCACTTTCAGTAGATCTATTCTAGAGCACTGCCCTCTTTTAGTAACTCTACTTTAGAAGGACAGCCCACTTTCAGTAGATCTATTCTAGAGCACTGCCCTCTTTTAGTAACTCTACTTTAGAGGGACAGCCCACTTTCAGTAGATCTATTCTAGAGCACTGCCCTCTTTTAGTAACTACTTTAGAGGGACAGCCCACTTTCAGTAGATCTATTCTAGAGCACTGCCCTCTTTTAGTAACTACTTTAGAGGGACAGCCCACTTTCAGTAGATCTATTCTAGAGCACTGCCCTCTTTTAGTAACTACTTTAGAGGGACAGCCCACTTTCAGTAGATCTATTCTAGAGCACTGCCCTCTTTTAGCATCTCTATTTTAGAGGGACAGCCCACTTTCAGTAGATCTATTCTAGAGCACTTCCCTCTTTTAGTAACTCTACTTTAGAGGGACAGCCCACTTTCAGTAGATCTATTCTAGAGCACTGCCCTCTTTTAGCATCGCCATTTTAGAGGGACAGCCCACTTTCAGTAGATCTATTCTAGAGCACTGCCCTCTTTTAGCATCTCCGTTTTAGAGGGACAGCCCACTTTCAGTAGATCTATTCTAGAGCACTGCCCACATTTAGCATCTCCATTCTATAGGGACAGCCCATTTTCAGTAGATCTGTTCTAGAGCACAGCTCACAATTAGCAAGTCAAACATGGCAACAGTTTTCGACATGTCAAAGATGGGCAAACACACCCACGTGCAGGACATATGTAAGAGGACGAGTTTGGTAGGAGATGTTTGTGTTCTAGTATAAACTTCATAGAACAGAATATGTTTACACACAGGTAATAAAATTGGTCACATATCATGTGAAGGTCTGATTTTTAAATACATGTGCAAACACAATATGTTAAATAATAGCAAAGAAGAATAAAGGTGGTGAAAGTGCAGAAGAGAGACAGAGGGGGAGTGACACAAAATAGAAAAACAGAAAGAGAAGGAGAGACAAGAAGGGAGACAGACAGTAAGACAGATCGAGATGGTAAGAGAGTGAGACAGCAAGACAGTGAGGGGAGAGAGAGAGAGAGAGAGAAAGAGAAAGAGAGAGAGAGAGAGAATCAATCAGGATCACAGCATGTGCAAATACTTCAGCGTGGCACTACCCACCAGGCAGCACTGTGTTAGACACACAAGCATCTGCCAACCCTACACACACCCCCACACATTCTCTCTCTCTCTCTCTCTCTCTCTCTCTCTCTCTCTCTCTCTCTCTCTCACACACGCGCGCACACACACTTCAAATGCATGCACACTGGCACACACAAGGTCCTCGTGCATATGCATGCACACTCACTCTCACTCATACTTACATACATACACACAAACACACACACACATAGAAAAACAGTGAAATTGAGAGAATCTCTCAAGAGGAGGGCAAGCTGTCAGAACCCCCTACTGCCTTAGAGAGGACCAACTGTGTGTGAGTCTAAATAAGACAGAGCAGCAGGACAGTGCTGTTCACACAGCCTCTCACACTCGCTCACACTCGCACACACTCGCACAGACAGGCTGCACAATGCAGCGTATGGGCATCTGCATCATGAGATTAGCCTTCGCAATACTGAGATCACAGAATTCAACAACATATTGCAGGGCAATTTTTAACTGTAACACATGGTGAGAGGTTGCAATGGATAATTGCAAGATGTTGCAATTAAATTCCTATGTAGTAGTTTGTCACACATACATGTATATATGCCACATACACACACACACACATCACACAGATAAACACATGCACTAAGCAGACACACTTCCCCAGGTTGTCTGAGGGCTGACGGAATACCGCACCACCTGTGTGGTGGGAGCTGGAAGGTCTGGGCCAGAGTGAGGAACACGTCCTCTAACACTTCACATGGGCCATAAAACGACGGCCCCTGATCAGGAGAGATTAAAACGAACTTCTCTCACTCCACAGACTGTAAATAAACTGATTTCAAAAGGAAGCCACACTGGGTGATTTTACCAATTGCAACTTTAAGGACTCCAGTAGTTTGAAGCAGTCTGAGTAGCTGGGCTGAGTTGATATGAAAATTGTGAGGTAACCTCATTTTACTGAACCTACAGCGTCCCATTCTCTCTCTCACACACACACACACACACACACACACACACACACACACACACACACTAGCCATTTTAGTCAAACTGCCAAGCACTGCAGAGAAATGACCCTTGGAAATGTGGCATTCCCAAATACTACACATACTCCACTCCATATACTACACCTACACATACTCCACTCCATATACTACACCTACACATACTCCATAGGGATGCACCGAAATGAAAATTCTTAGCCGAAACCGAAAGCCGAAAACCGAAACACCGAAATACATTATGCCAATTATTAGTAACATTGGATTTATGGCTAACCTCACTAAAATCAAGGCATTGCTATTCAAAGAATAAATCAACTACAAAATTTGATTTGAAAATATTTATTTAGCACTGACATTACAGTAATGCATATTATAAAGTAAAATTAGTGGTGGGCCGTTAACGGCGATACCGCTGACAACGGCCGACCACTAATTAAAAACGGTCTGCAAGCGAGTTAAATTTATCTGAGAGGATAAATATATGTATTTTATACGAGTTAAATTTAATTATAACTGACTGGCCTGAAAGATAAATATAAATTCTCTCATAAAAACGTGACGTGAGTTGCAACAACATTAAACAGCTTAGGTAAACACACTTCTGAGAAATGTCGTCTGCTCGGCAAAACATAACGGGGCTCAATGTGCTCTATTAGCCTACGAAATCCCTACGACAGAGAACGGCTGGTCGTCTAAGGCAACGAGTTCCATAATTTTTGGTGTAATGTCCTTTGCCTTGGCGCCATCACTGGAAAACGTTTTTGCTAGCTTTATCCAAATAAACACGTGCAGGCGATTTTTGCTTGCGTCATCACAACACATTGTTTCGGCCGTGTTGTTTCGGTGATGAAAGTATTTCGGCCGAAAACCGAAAATGCAAATTTAAGCCATTTCGGCCGAAAATTTTCGGTGGCCGAATTTTCGGTGCATCCCTAATACTCCACTCCATATACTACACCTACACATACTCCACTCCATATACTACACCTACACATACACCACTCCATATACTACACCTACACATACACCACTCCATATACTACACCTACTAGGGATGCAAATGATTAATCGACTTTCGATTAATTGTCGATTAAGACGTTACTCGATCAAAATGTATTAATCACGATTAATCATTAGAGAGCGCTCCTGTATTAACTTGAACAGAGCGTACGAGAGGTGAACACGTGTCGCGAAAGACCAGAGTGGAAAACAAAATGAAGCGGGCGAAAAGAGTACGGTGTGGGACCATTTTGAAGCGTGTTCGGGAAACGAGGCAGAAACTGCGTAATCCAGAAAATCCCAAGGAGGGAAACTTTATTTTCCACGCAACTCAAACAATAACACTGTTCTCTTCCCCTCCCCTGGCGCGCGCAGGCGCCGCTCTCCCAGTATCACTTAAAGGGCCAAGTGCCTGTCTGTTAGGGAATTCGCTGCGAGGAGTAGTAGTCGCTACAATTTCAACATTGTTAATTTAGGCAAAGAAGTCAAATGTTCTGTGTGTAATGCGGTATTGAAGTACAACAGTTCCACTAGCTCACTCAATTATCATTTGAACACCATGCATGCAGCTGTCCTGCATATCACCAGTGCACCTGGTCAACCTAAAATCACAGCTACACTGGGAAGGCGAGCGTTTTCGAAGCTCGCTACAAAAAAATACGAGTGAGCTAAAAACAAAGCTATCTACTGCTACTACTGTAGCCCTTACAACAGATTGTTGGACGGCTCTAACAACAGAAAGTTACATTACTGTGACGTGCCACTACACTGACGAGAACAGGCAGCTAAAATCTGCAGTGCTGATTACGACGAACATGTCGGATAGACACACCGCTGACAGTTTAACTGACAAGCTCAATGATGTTGTGGAAACTTGGGCACTCTCCGGTCGCGTTACAGCATGTGTTCACTACAAAGCTAGAAACATTGTCCAAACATGGGCTCAATAATATTCTGTTTGGCTCTCTATTTAATTTCTTTTTTTTTTTAAACATTTTTTTAAATGTCTAATGTTTCAAATTGAACTGAGCCAGTCCTTAATTTATTCCTTTTTTAAAATGAAAGAATGTATTTTGTTATACCATAATTTCCTCATGCATAATTACTTGAGCAATATATAATTGTCAGGGCTGGGACCAGGACCATCCCTCCTGTCACCACCAGAGGGAACCCACGAGCTAATACTCGTGGGAGACACAATCAGCGGTGAGGACCTGCAGCTGTGCCTTCCCCTATTTAATGGGCACGGTTGCAGTGCCTCACTGCTGAGTTGTTTGTTGCCTCTCGCTCTTGCAGCCAGCCTGTTACCCGGTTTGAGCAGTCGTCTCTCTCTCTCACTCTCTCTACTGTTTTTCGAGGTATCCTCTCCTGCGCCCTTACTGGCCTTTCTCAAGTTTTCCCCAAGCTGTTTTCTTCTCTAAATTTTAGTTTTTTGTGCCTTTTGTTTTCAGCCAGCTCCCTTCCCTGGCTTGTATTTATTTTGTTTGTTTGTGCTCCTTTTTGTTACGACACGTCGAGTGGTTTCCTCCGTGTGCTTTTGTTTTCAGCCAGCTCCCTTCCCTGGCTTGTTTTTACTTTGTTCGTTTGTGCTCCTTTTGTCACGACACGTCGAGTGGTTTCCTCCGTGTGTTTTTTGTTCTCGTTTTCTGAGTTTTTCACTCAGTTTTTTGTTTCCTGCTTTTCCCGCTTAGTGGCGGAGGTCTCAGTTCATCGTGTTTTCTTTTGGGCTTTGCCCCTGGGTTCATCTCCTACAAAAACCCCGCGAGTCCCCTGTTCCCTGGGGGTTCGCGTTACAATAATATAATACAATATAATTATCATAATATAATATATACTTTTTGAACAAAGTGTTTTAACTACACTGCTCAAAAAAATAAAGGGAACACTTAAACAACACAATGTAACTCCAAGTCATCCACACTTCGTGTTCAGATAGGAAGCAACACTGATTGTGAATCCATTTCAACTGCTCTTGTGCAAATGGAACAGACAACAGGTAGAAATGAGAGATTTTCAACTGATTTCAAAGATTTTTATTAATTGAGATCTAGGATGTGTTATTTTAGTGTTCCCTTAATTTTTTTGAGCAGTATATTTAGCTGATATTTTTAAAAGCCCTATTGAAACACTGAAATTCAGGTGAAAAACGCCGCTTATCGATTAATCGAAAGTCGATCGATAAGATCAGTCAACTAACGATTAATGAATTAATCGATAATTTGCATCCCTAACACCTACACATACTCCACTCCATATACTACACCTACACATACTCCACTCCATATACTACACTCACATATTCTCCACTCTATATACAGTCTACATGCTACACTCTATAGTAATATTCAGCTGATTACATTTAAACCAGAGGTGAACCAACAGGGCCGATATCAGTAAAAATGCTAAATTAGAATGTATTTTTATTATTTATATTAGGAAATCGATCCCATACCATCACAGTCCTGAAAATAGCACAGTGGTGCTTTTCAGCAGGTCACGTGATAACAGTCTGGTTAGTTTGAGCATGTAATGTGATAACAGCCTGGTTAGTTTGAGCAGGTAATGTGATAACAGCCTGGTTAGTTTGAGCACGTAACATGACAACAGCCTGGTTCGTTTGAGCACGTCACTACAACCAGAGATGGGGACTCGAGTTTGGGACTCGGACTCGAGTCGCACTTAAGTCGCATATACAGTGACTTCAGACTCGACTTAGACTTGCATTCAAAAGACTTGCGACTCGACTTGGACTCGTGATTTGAGACTCGTGAACAATCTTTTATTTGTAATGTTCTTTTGTGTTTCATTTGACAACCTTTCCTCCGCCTGTCTGTATGCTTTTTACTTCCCGCTGACGTAACATTCTCGGAGCGCGGACCCTCACGCCGGTCGCGACGCGTCAAGTATTTCGCAAGTGACCGTTGCGCGCGACTCCGCACACGCGTACCTGGCCCTGCGCTCGCCGCAAAACATCGCGATCATGGCGGCGCTGGTGAGGACGCTCGATTCATAATAAGTTTTGGGTACAAAACAAGTACAAGTAGCAAATAGAAGAGCAGCAAACTGCAGCGTGTGTGGCATAAAAATACTGGACGCTGGTTCCACCACATCTAATTTTATTCGCCACCTGAAAACCCACCCGGAAAGGTTAGTCGCTGGCTGAAAGGTTATTAGCAATATTGCAATATTGGTATTGACTTGCCAACAGTGCATCAGTAGAGAGGGTGTTCAGTCATGGAGGCCTCATAATGCGCCCTCACCGAGCCAGGCTAGGTGCAAGTACCCTGTCAATCCTGATCTTTTAAAAATGTAATGCGTTAGTTGCATAAAAAGTTTCCTTGTATTAGACACTGAAAGACACCTTGAAGTTCAAATAGATTGTGTTTGATCCAGTTCTTTAGGAGACAAATAGTTGTTGCTGCAGGGCTTTTTATGTCAGAATCATTATTATTGTAAAATTTGAATTCTGTTTTTAATTTTTATTTTATAATCACTAATTTGGTTGCTATTTTCTTTATATGCAGACCTTTCATATATATGTGATTTTTTTTATTTCACAGCCCTCCTTTATCTTTTAGAACAAAATATAGCAGATGTTCAACTGAAAGAAAAGAATATTGTATCCAGAAAAATGTCAGTTTTGTAAGAAAAATACTTTTTGGAGAAAAATACGGATACAAAATTTATCTGGAAAACATTTGTGTGTGCATGCGCACTTTTAAAAATTGTATTTCTTCATTTACCAGTTTAAGCTATTATACATCAGAAGTGTCATAACAGACCATTACAACTATACAGTGATTTGCGACTACAGTCAGTGGCGGAGCTAGACTTTTATCCTTGGGGTGGCCAGAGGGTGGCCAAAGCTATTTTAGGGGGTCCATAGACTATGACAATGTATATTTAAGAAAAGCATTCATTTGCAACCAAAATCTGTAAATGTTATACTTTTCATATCAAGTACATCTTAAGCACGCAGGAGATCAGATTTGTGTATGAAATTTGCAGTTTTTTTAACAATGTGCAAAATGTACAACATGTCAAAGTAAAAACACAGATGTGCTACTTCTGGCATATCTGGCAGTTAAATGTGTTCAGTTCAGTCCAAATATACGAAATAGGAAAGTTGCTTTCAGCATTCCCTCGATCAGTGAGTGACTGTTTTTGAAATAATTTATTGCACTTGAGTACATATTTTCAGTAACTTACATCACTGATACGGTTACACAAACTTAAGTCGGGGCAAAGAAACCACTGTTGATGTAATGTGTAGTATATTATTTTTCCTAGAAAATGGTCTTTTTTTTACTATTTATTTATTTGCAATATGTAAAATTATAATATAATTCATTCATAATATTACCTGCACCTACAAAGTTTTAAAAAAATGGAAAATGTTTTATAAGCTGCACCGGGCTAAAAGCCGCATATATCTACTGAACTGAAGACATTTAACTGAACTGAACTTGATCAGTTTCTGAACCTGTAGCATTTCACGTGCGACAGTTTTTGCTTAGAGCTGGTGTTGTGGGGCATTCCGACAACCCTCGTTTATCTGCATAAAGACGCTACAGATTATATTGTCGATTTATACATAAATAAGAGCTAGACTTTAATTATCCATCACAGCAAATGGCATTATCTATGTCCAAAGACACACTGGCTCAAGGGTGTTGATTATTTAAAATAAAATACACACTGGCTATACCGAAGTTCACCTCTGACCACGACATCGCAGTATTACGTCTAAATATCTAGTTAGGACAAAACAAGTGTGCTCAATGAACTAAGTTAGTCACTGCAACTCCCGAATATCATCTGTAGCGTCTTTATGCGTGTGCAAACGAGGGGACTTGGAATTTGTCACAACACGTTCGTTTGAAAAAAATTCTCCGTCGTGCCTGCTGCTTGCATGTGCTAAATGAAATTGAGCATTGAGTATTATTACCGATTACAAAACGCAACAGGCTCTCAACAAGATGTTCGATGCGGTGACATGTCAGTCATCTGGGGGGCACTTGGGGTGGCCAATCAGAATTCAGGGGGGTCCAGTGCCACCCCCTGCTTTGGCTCCGCCTATGACTACAGTGTCACTCAAATATTTGGGACTTGACTTGGACTTGAGAACAAAGACTTGAGACTTGACTTGGACTTGAGGTCAAAGACTTGAGACTTGACTTGGACTTGAGGTCAAAGACTTGAGACTTGACTTGGACTTGCAAAAAATGACTTGTGAGCATCTCTGACTACAACTCACACCACACACTCACAAGGAGAAGCATTATAAGGTCAATATTAAGTTGTTGTGGAATTCCAGCTGCATTCAGGAATGAGGGGAAAAAAATATTCATTTCATTTATATATATATGTCATATCTATGCATGATATCTATAAATATGAGGCAATGTCCAAGTGTAAGTTTGTATCATGGCACCTCTAATTCTGGTCCACCATGGAGGGAAAATCTCGTCTCTGACTTTAACTGAGACATTAGTATGCCACGGACACCATCATACATCAGTAATGTACACGGCATCATATGTGGCCTCTTCAGAGGAACATATCTGTCCAAAGAGAAGACAGAAGAAAGCCTGAGAAGTCCTCGCCAGGAGACTGTGAACTTCAGTCGTTCCCCGGGAGACTCGTCTGCCAACACAGTGCACTGAGTTACGTTTTCAGAACCATCCCTCCCACCCCACCCCACCCCTGCTAAACCTACCGTCAGGATTAGTCCTTCAGGATTTGGGATTAGGCCTATTTATTTTTCAAAGCTTCTCCATTTAAGACTGATTCCCTTTCTTTATCCTGTTAATGATTAGCACAAAGCATAAGGCAATATCTAATGAAAGATAGCTGAGATGTCCCAGCTTCCTAGTTAGCTTTTAGCAGCTAGTGCTTCTGCTCCACAGTTAATACCTGACCACTGTCGGGATATCTGGCCTAATGCGGGGTCGTGCAGTGATGTGTGGATTTGGGGCTGGGGTCATATAGCTGATCTGAGAGATGTCTCCTCCATGGCGTTGTAGCGGAGGTGGGGGATTGAGGCCTGTTAGCTAGTGGGATTGTGTTTCACTGGCTGTTACTGGGTTGGCTGGGTCCTGGCGCTGTTCCTTTACACAAGGCTGGGTCTGTTCCCTGTCGGCTAGGAATGACCCATTTCCACCAAACACCATCCGTAACGAGAGAATGCCAAGAGCTCTGTCAAACTAACTCTAAATCTCCCTCACGTACACACGCACGAGTGCGCGTGCACACACGTGACTACACACTCTCTCGCACGTACGTAAAAACAGCCGTGATGTCGCACTTATAGCGTGGCTTCCCCACAGAAGACCTCCCCATGTGCTTTACGGCGCCATTCACAATGTCATATGCTAATGCTGGCGAAACACTTCAATATGCTCATTCCAACTGCTCCGGTTTCATTCCGCCTCTCTGTCGTCTCATACATAAAGCAGTATTACATATACATAAACAAAACAGCCTGAAGCCGCCATCAACCCAAACCGATAAGGTCATACTTCATAGAACAGTCTAAACGACTTCTGTGGAGGAAGACGGCAGGCCAGGAGCAGACGCTTCAGTCACGACTAAGTCTAGATCAAATTAGTGATATGAGGAGTCATTGTGTTCAATGTTCTTACATTCTGCTTCTTAATACAAGAACATTCGTCGGGCTGCATACATCACCCTGTCAGTTTGCGCTGTAAAAGCCAACGGTTCAATACTTAGCTCGCCCTTATTATTTTCATGTGCATATCTATTACACACCACACTTGTAAATCAATGTCTCCAGTGACACTTATCAGATAATTAGCATTCAGCATTTAGCTCTGTCACACTTGAAGGCTCAATTATTCTTCATGTAATGTGGGGCGGCATGAAAGAGGTAGTCACGGGGAGTGGGACGGGGCGGAAGGGACGTGCTGAGAGGGAGACGGCGATACCAGTCAGGCTGAGATCCCGAACCGGCGCTTCTGAGAACGCTACGGCATCCAGGCTGCCTTTGAAGTCGAGTGACCTTGAGAACATGGCAGCGTTGTCCAGGTTTCGCGCACGCCCCCCCGCCCCCACACCCCGCCCCCCCACCCAAGGGCGTCAGGACAGAAAGACAGAAAGAGAACGATGACATCCCAGGGCTGTGTGAGACGAGCGTGCACGGCGAGCGGGCACGGCGCACGTGCACGGCGAGCGGGCACGGCGCACGTGCACGGCGAGCGGGCACGGCGAGCGGGCACGGCGCACATGCACGGCACTGCACGCTCCAGATCTGATCAACACTGATGAGCTTTAATTTAATTACAGAGCACAGCGGCAGGGAGCGGCGAGGAGGCAAAGACGCCTGTCAACATTTCCATTAGAGACAGGAGGGGGGAACAGGGACAAACAGCCTGGTTCAGAAGAGACAGGGGGAGATTTTTTTGCCACAGTGACTTCTGCAGATACGCATCTCTACGGATGCGAGCCTTCACTACTAATCCAGTTACGGCTCAATTTCCTCTCTCAAGAACAAAATAATAATAGCCTTATTAGCTGTATTGTTTCCTTTTTATGGTCAAAACACATGCCTCACTTTGCTCACTAAAAGCCTGAAACAGACATGATTTTATCCTATGTTAAAACACACGTGTCCTTGAACAGTACTATTACTGAGCCTCTGTTCACCCTGGGCCTCTGAGGCGTGACGGCATGACAGTCATTATTCAGAACCGAGCCAACCCTCTCAACTTGTTTCTTGCTGTCTTGCTTTACTGATCAGTGACAGAGTGACACTTTGTTCGACCCCACAGACACAATGGAGCCCCAGCAGCAGTGGTCATGTGTTAACCGATACGACTTCCTGTTTCTACAGAGGAAGCGCAACACGTTGGGATGACAGATACTACAGCAGAAGCAGAAGAGCTGCCTCTCACACGCTTCTTAGTTTCAACAACTCCACCGTCTGCTTCGAAATGTTTAAAAAAAGCTTCACGAGAAAGAGATTTAAGAATGGTATGTGGAGCAGTCAGTCTGGAAGGCCCTTGTTAACCCAAATGAGCATCTGACCAATTTTAAAATGAAGGCAAAGCTCAAAAATATCCCAGAATTCCACTGAGATGCATGAAAGCATGGAGTGGTGTCTGTATGGAAGACTGTGGAGCACTGATCCCCACCTTCAGTACTGTGGCACTGAACCCCACCTTCAGTACTGTGGCACTGACCCCCACCTTCAGTACTGTGGCACTCATCCCCACCTTCAGTACTGTGGCACTGACCCCCACCTTCAGTACTGTGGCACTGACCCCCACCTTCAGTACTGTGGCACTGACCCCCACCTTCAGTACTGTGGCACTGACCCCCACCTTCAGTACTGTGGCACTGACCTCCACATTCAGTACTGTGGCACTGACCTCCACATTCAGTACTGTGGCACTGACCTCCACATTCAGTACTGTGGCACTGACCTCCACATTCAGTACTGTGGCACTGACCTCCACATTCAGTACTGTGGCACTGACCCCCACCTTCAGTACTGTGGCACTGACCTCCACATTCAGTACTGTGGCACTGACCCCCACCTTCAGTACTGTGGCACTGACCTCCACATTCAGTACTGTGGCACTCATCCCCACCTTCAGTAGGCATTCATCCCCACCTTCATTACTGTGGAACTGACCCCCACCTTCAGTATTCTGACACTCATCCCCACCTTCATCACCTTCCTGGAACGGCTTCAACCATGGTTGACTAGCAGCTACTGCTTCTTCCACTCACGCGTCTCATGTTCAGCACACTCCCTGCATGGACCTCCCCGCTGCACTCTCCTCTGCTCTCCATACTGCCGACTGGGCTGTCCGCCGAGTCTCCTAATCATATTCCAGGCTCTCTCCGTAACAGTACGTTGAGGAAAGAGTCATCCGGGAGGCCTGATGGAAACAATTCCACTGCTGTGCTCCGGGGTGCCAGGTGCCGGCGGGAACGCTGTCCACGCCCATGTGCTGCAGAGCGCTCCATCCCAGATGCCTCCGTCCTGACAGATCCCAGGGCAGCAGCGAGGGCCGCAGGGCTTTAGGAGGGAGCTGTTCTTCCCAATGCCATCAAGGGTCACTCCCAAAACCACAGCCACGCACCCTGGGTGCAGATCATCTCACACTGCAGCAGCACACGCAGAAACACACTCCCACTCAACACACACTCGCTCTGTGCACACAGACACATCCACACGGTCAGCCAAAAACACACGCGCGCACACACACACACACACACACACACACACACACACCAAACAATGTGTTGACGTAACATCTGCTGGACTGCTGCTAAGGGAGGGGAAACAGTGTGCTTTTATGGTTCTGTTCTTTGGAATATGATTCATTTCCTTCAGACAGTGCCTGTGTTTCAGTGCAGCCATCTTTCCAAATTTTCGACACCATGCTCCATCAAAACCTCCCAGTACGGTGCCAATAGTCTGCCTGATCCAGGAACCATGGTGGATAATCAGCAGTGCCTTTGGTTTCTTTTCTTTTTTTTCACAAAACAGGTCGGTGTGGGTGTCATATTGTCACCCGGCGTCCGTGTTCCGCCTCTGACTTCAAGGGAAGCCTGCTCCAAGCTCATTGTCCACAGGTCACCTCTACCTGCAGCGTGCTAGGCCAATTACACAAAAAACGCTTGCACTCACACACACTCACAAAGACACCCAAACACACTCACACTCTCAAATACACTCACACACACTCACACTTTCAAAGACACACACACGCTCACATGTGCACCAAACCAAGCAAGCCAGTTCTGCCCAAACCACCCACCCGGGAGGTTTACTTCCAAATCACACACGTCACCACCGGTATAAGGGGTGAAAACCTAGCACGTCCAAGATGATAAATAATGGACAGGCCATTCTCTCCTCTCATACACACTAGCGACACACCAGTTCCCTCTGCTTCTCCTGTCTTGACAGCAAATGTCCTGGTCCTACAGACTCCAGGGGCCAATCGCTTGCCGCCTATGTAGACTCCAGGGGCCAATCCGCTGCCAGCTCCCACTCTCATCTCCTAATGGGCTTTTGGGTGATTAATGACACATAAAAGCATCTTCTCACTACACAGTCAACCATCAATCACTATATCGGGCCATCAAAGAGGATCTGTCCACCGAGGTCCAAATGTAATCAAACCTAGACATGGGGCAGCAGTCAACTGGCTGCTTCTGGAGGATGTTGTGTGCTGTAAGCCTGATGGAGAACTTTGTGAACAGTTCATGCTGTGCTGGACGTCCTTGATGGCAGTGGGCTTTGACGTTCAGTGACGAAGGCCACTGCTTGCCTTTCCATCTCATGTCAGTCAGTTAAGGTACTTCAGTTAAGGAAAATTTTCAACCACGGCCACACGTTTAACACAGATACTATTGCCAGACCTACTTATCACGGTGGACAATTTCAGAAAAGAAAAAAATGAGACCAAACCATAAATCTCCTTTAAAATTTAAAATAAACAAATTACAATTGTGTAACCACACTGACACATTCTCTCAAAAAAAGAAGAAAAGAAAGAAGAGTAACTGCGGACTAATTTCACGGTCGTCGCTTCTGTTATGCTGCTGGTAAGTCCGAGCAGCTCGTTGAAGTGAAGTGAGTCCAGCCCTGGACACAAGTTCACACACAGCGCCAAACGCACACTTAATATCCAGATAATTCGTGTAAATATGGTCACATACCTTGGCAGTGGTCTCTGAATTGGGTCGTCTTCTTGCCAGGAAACCTCACAGAGGCTGAAAAAGTCGCATTCCGCTTTTGCCCTACCTCCTCCGTGACAGTCTTAAAGCGGTCTGGAGACCAGAAAATGTCCCTTTTACTGCCCCGGGGGAGCCGGTCCTCCGCCACCCCACCGGAGTAACGGACGTCTCGGCGCTGTTCGCCGTTAGGATTCGGAGTGTAAGGCAATTATTAAAGTGTGTCTCCTCGCCTTATAACCGTGACAAAAGCGTTCAGGACCGCTAGCTCACAGTGTCCCTCCGAAAATCTGGGGTTAACAGTGTGGAAAAAAAACACGAAATCGCGAGATGTACCTCAAAACAAATATAACCACTTTGAAAATAGACCGCCGTTCATATCATTTCGTTTTCCCCCTTCAGAGAGAAATGGCGACCAAACACATTCGCTGTGCGCAGTCGGTCCCGTTGATGGTAATTACGGACCAAATTAGCCGAGGATTGAGGGCGGACGGTCCATGTTATTTCCACTGGACTCAGGCTGAAGCGCTGAGCGCCGCTGCCTGGTGTGTGTCGGTGGCGAAGGAGCCCGAACCTCCGTCCGCCCGCCACTTCAACCCGGAAGAAAACGGTCCAAGCGCGAAGACCCTTCACATCGCAACGTTGGATCACTTCTGTTATTTCAAAATGTGCTTTAGGAATGTGG
Organism: Brachyhypopomus gauderio; assembly: GCF_052324685.1. NCBI lineage: Eukaryota > Metazoa > Chordata > Actinopteri > Gymnotiformes > Hypopomidae > Brachyhypopomus > Brachyhypopomus gauderio. Next base: position 31,032,291 of record NC_135217.1, read on the forward strand.
CTGGGGCAAAAAATGTTATTGAAACTAAGAGTGTTAGGATGTCATTACCGAGTTATAACAAAATAACGAGAGCGTATGTGTGTGTGTGTGTGTGGGGCCCAAACGATGACGTTATAGGGGCATTACGTTGTAGTGGTACGTCCTGGAAACGTCCAGGGACTTTGCAGTGTGTGTGTGTGTGTGTGTGTGTGTGTGTGTGTGTGTGGGTGTGCGTGCATGCGCGTGTGTGTGTCTCATTGGTCTTTTCCGTTTATTCCTCTCTATTTCAAGTATTAGGCTATATATTAGACAAACATACTTGAGGCATATACATAACATACATATATAATGTATATACATACATTTCAAAATAAATAGTCTATTTTTCACCAGATTTATCAATGCTTATCCACCTATTTCATGTTTTATAAACACTTCTCGATACTTCCATGAAGGCAGATATCACTCCTCAAAAGTAGGCTGCACTTCTTTGTGCTCAGGCCTTATCATCACCAGCATATGCAGTTTATTTCTTCTTCTCCCGTATGCCGGGTGGATATAAAGAATCAGCTGGAATGATTTCGAATCACGCTATGAGATAAATGTTATCAAATGTTGCCACTAACATATTTACTAAAATGTAGGCTACATTATTATTGCAATAATTGCTTAAAAAACTGCTGTGAGGAGTTTTGTTGACTATATGCTATTATGTCCCCAGCTAATTGAATGAGTAGACCACAATATAAAGCTGCATTGATGTTAGATGTGTGTGCTGACACCCCACTGTGTAAAATGTGATTTTCTCTTCATTTAAAAAACACAGTGGCCCACAAATGTTGTAATATACTTTGCAATTCCTGTTTATCAGTATCTCTCTGACAGGATATAATGCTAGACTTAAAGAGTCACATCGCCCTCAACCTTTTTGCTACGTTAGTCACGTGATCTTCAAACTCTGTGCTATGTTAGTCACATGATCTTCAACTTCTATACAATGTTGGTTACATGATCTTTAACTACTGTGCTATGTTAGTCACATGATCTTCAACCTCTATATGATGTCACGTGATCTTTAACCACTGTGCTATGTTAGTCACAAGGCCATCAACGCTTGGCCTGTGCTGGTCACATGATGCTCAAATTCCACTCTGTGTTGAGGCAGGTGTTGAAGTTTCAGAGGAACTGATTAACTGCTTGTGCACAATCATTTATGCTCCCTGAAAAATTTGTTCTACTTTCCTTACTATGAGTTACAGCAGAATGAAAGGTGATTTTGTTTTAGCTGTTTTAGATATTTAGCTGAAGTTAGTTCCTATCATTTAGATCAAATAAATCAATTAGAGGAAAGTGTAAATAAATAATAAATTAAGAGCTGACAGCATCCTTTGACAGTTTCACTGACACAGCATCAGGCTTGATGTCTCCTCTCTTTGGGAGTTCTCATGCCCGACGTGTGGTGTGTGTGTGTGTGTGTGTGTTTGTCATACATGGCATGTGTAATGTTTGTGGAAAAGGTGTATGTTTAGGAGCAGTGACCCCCCAGGGAAGGAATCATTTCTCATATGTACTGCAGTCTAGGTTTGGCTCATAAAAAATTCATGCTTGTTTGCAACTGAACCTGCAGCACGCCACCTCTAGCTACAGTTTATTTATGTACTGCATTCATAGCTGTAACAGCCACCGTTGTCACGATAAAATATAAATAAGATATGTCAAGTGTTCTCATCTCCTCTCTCTGCAACTGTGTAGTTATTAACACACACATTCACCCACAGCAGAGCCAAACGCTTTTGCTGTGGGCCAACTCAGGCAAAGCTAAGAAGATACAGTCAGATATGAATGGCTATAAATTCAAAACTGCAAAATAAATATGTGTTTTGTGTGTGTGTGTGTGTGTGTGTGCATGCACACACACCCATCAACACTACTTTTAGTATTACTCCATGCAATACAATTTATTCATTGTCATGGAACGTCTATACAGCATTGTCTGTAATTATATACTTAAAATCTAATACTATATTATATAATATAAACATTCCTATGAGGTAATTTGCATAGTGTTCCTCTTAGTTTGAACACAGTTATAAGGATCATCTCTGAGTGTCTGAGGAACTGTGTCTAACAGTGTTACATGCCAAACAAATCACTTTAAAAATAGTGACTGCTAATGTCAGAGTCTGGCTCTTATTTACCACAAGTAAGTGTGTTTTTTTGTGTGTGTTTACACTCAACATATAAGGATTTGATGTCAGCACAACTGGCTGAAGTGGGAATGTGTAAATTCTGCAATTCTCATAACACACTAATAACTGTGTAATAAGCACACGAGGCTCCCATTTTTGAATCCCTTTTCTGCCTGCAGGCAATTGTTATGCATGAGGTCTATGGCGATATTGATTCATCTAAGTGTTCCTCTTCTTTGTGTTCCGTGTGAATGTCTGGGGAGACACTGGAGGCAAGGCAGCTGCCTTAGACTCAGCACTGTGGTGAAGACACTTCCTTTTTCAAATAGTGGCATAAATAACGGTCTGCAAAACAAACACAACGGAAAATGAAAAAAGGGGTGTTGAAGATTTTCTCTCAGTTTGCATTAAAATAAAACTGCCATTTCCTTTATTGCATGTGTTACTTCCTCTGCTCACAGGAATCCCTGCCTCAAAATACAGAATATATGTAGATTTCTCAACCCATATACAGTAAAAATATGTCTAATTTTCAACCAATAGGCAGTATATATGTGACATTGTGTAAGCAACAAAATGCAACAAAATAGCTGTCTTTAATCAGAGCATCATGAAGCAGGTAAAAATGCAAAAAAAAAAACCCACTCTGACTAGCTTCAGAACAAAGTATAACCAAAGAATTTGAGGCATGGTGGTGTTAGGCTGGAAGAACAATTAACTAGTTAACTCGGTGCTCTGCTGAAAGAAAGAGGGGTTTCAGCAGAGAGGAGCAGATTGGAGAAAGGTATGTGTTAATGATAATCACTATTCTGGTAAGGGTGAACGAGGACATGATTGGAGGGACTGGGAGGGTGATCGGGGCCTGGGATTGGTGCTCTTACGGGTGTGGGCTCTGCCCTCTGACTGGTTGAATGCCAGCAATATATCTATAGTTGCCAAGCTGTTCAGTGCTTTCAGCCACACAGTGCAGGTGTGTAATGGAACCATATAACGTCATACTGTAATTCTGTCGTTTTTAAAGACTTCTGTCTTTCTGTATTGGTTCTCTCTCTCTCTCTTTCTCCCTCTCCTTTATATGCTTCTTTATAAGTAGAGAGGGGAAGAGGAAAAAGGATGAAGGAAGGAAGACAGGGGGACAAAGATATATTATTCATCCTGTGCATGGTTGGAACTGTAAATCTTCTACATGATATTACTGTAGTATGAATAATGAATACTACTGTAGTATGAATAATGGATTTTTCTGTGTTTTGTGTGTGTGTGTGTGTGTGTGTGTGTGTAAATTTCTGTTGTGAAATCTGTGGTGAATATTTTAACTCATAAGAGAGTAGAATTAATTGCCTCAGATGCTTATCTACACCTGCATGACTGAAAGTTAATTAGTCGTTTTGTTCCAGGGTAGCACATGATATTGGAATGTAAACTGCATTATTGTTCCTTATCCCATAAAGACAGAACTTGTGATAAAACATAAATCATATTCATTTTCTTAGAAGTATTGGCCAAATTCAAATTAAAGCTTGGCCTTATTAGGGAAGGCAGAGTGCAGTAACCATGTTTTTGGGCAAACAGGCAGAGTTTTTTTCTGCTCACACTACTCATATTATGTGTTAGATTTGGTGTGTTTAAAAGTTTAAATGAAACCTACACCACTGCTTATGGAAAAATATAAATATATCAATATCTTTTTTCTAATGTCTATATTTAGTGTATAATGTATAGATTAATGTGTAGATTAATTGTGAGAGGTATAGTTAAATGTCCTCATAGTACTCGTGATTTATTCGAATTATTGTTCTGAAAATGGAACTAAAACTATAACGGAACCTATTTTGGCAATGGAAATAAGACGGACGCTAATCTCGAGCACACATTGCCTTTCGTTACTTCCGGGTTGAAGGCAAGGTAATTTGTTGTTATGTAGTTAGTGAGGGCAGAAAAAAAACACACGTACGGTCCTTCTATCACTTACATCGATTAAATGGCCGCACCGTTCACAACATCTCCTGCAGGAGAGTTAAGTTCGCCGGCGCTCGGAAACGTTAAACTCCTACCGGTTGCATTGGCCGCTCAGGCGAGAGGCAAGAAAAGACCCGCGAGTCCAGCCGCGCACTCCGCGCCGCAACCGAATCACAGCAGCAAAAGAAAAAAGTTGCATTCCGCGTTAGGGCCTAGCCAAAGCCAGGTAAACTCCAGAGCCCTTTCTAATGTTCTCCAATGTTCTCTAATGTTAGTTTCTTAGCACTCAGGTGCAGCGTTCTAGACATATTTTTGTTAGTTGTTATATTATTTATTCGCTCCCCCACACCACTAATGTTGATTTGTGTGCCTCCAGGTTGTGCCGTTTGAGTCTGTGGATGTAAGGGTGGTTACTGTAGCAGATGTCGCAGAACCTGTGGGCAAGCCTCTGCCTTTTAAAGACCCCAGCTTTGTGGTAAGAATTTAAACAGAACCTGGAGTTGTGCGACCGAACCTAAAACGCACACCCAGTCCTCTACGCCTGACCCAATATACTAGGCTCGTAACTGCCTGCTAATTAACCGTGTACACGATAGCGTTTCATTAGATTGCCACCTCACTTGTCTATGTAGCATTCCGGTATCGGAGGGGCGGCGGCGGGGAAGAAGAACCGGACATGGAAGAACCTGAAACAGATTCAGGCAGCAGAGAGAGCACTGCCATGGAAAATAAGCCATCCCAACTGTAAGCCTGAGTCCAAACTCGCCAAACCAAGTTAAATTGCATTTGTTTTTGTTTGTTTGCTTTGTAAAATCACCTTCCGGTGTATGTCTGGATTCTGTTCTGTTCTCTTCTGATAGATTATAATATTGATGCGCCACCTTCCCTCAAGCCTCCTAAGAAATACTCTGATATTTCAGGCTTACCGGTGAGTATGTGATTGAAAGACCATTCCTGAGCTGTAAGGTTAAGAAGGCACATCACGATGTGCTCTGTAAGCAGCTGTGGCACAGGTAAAATGTTCATGTCTATAACGTTCCTTAGTTGTGCTGTTAACGATTTTGGGCTTCTTTTGTCTTTCTCCAGGCGAACTACACAGACCCACAGACCAAACTGCGCTTCACCTCATCTGAAGAGTTCTCTTACATCCGCCTACTGCCCACAGATGTGGTGGCTGGATACCTGGCCCTGCGAAAGGCCTCCTGCGTAGTGCCATGAGAACGCACCCTGCACGCCCGCACTCAGCACAACACTCTGGACACCCTCGGAGCCCCAGGAGATGTCTCATCAATAGTATACCCTGAGTAGAGGTGCACAGCATGGACAGAAATGACACATATTCCAAGTGTACATGGAATGCTGATCTGGAATGGACGAGAATTTGTGATTTGGTGGAGGGCTTATTTGTATATTGCAGCCCCCTGCCATATCGATATTGCAAAGGCCAACATTGCAATAACAATTAATATTGCTACTTTGTGCAGTGCTGCATGGTTTTTCAAGGGGAGACAGTTATTTATGTCTAATGTTATTTATAGTTTCTGTATGGTTTGTTATGCAAATATCAATACATTGCATTTTAAAGACTTTATCTGAAATATTGGTCTGATCATTATCATAAATTTTATTTGCTTATGATTTTTTATCTGTTAGGATAATATTGACCCTTAAAAGAGGTACTGGTATGCCTACTTGATTATATATTTGAGTTTTGGTTGTGTTTTGCTGCCCCCTGCTGTTGACTCATTCTATACATTCTCTTTGAACTAAATTAGTTAATATATGAAGAGACAAGAGACCAGGTTTTCATTTGTAGAAAGGCATATGATGAGCATTAGTGAGATATAATTTCACCAAATCTTTAATGCCTATTAGTAATTTCCAATGATCTGTGTGCTGGTCCAGAGAGGAACACATAGGTGGTGAGAAATATCTGCTCTGTGAATGGTGTGAATCTTCTAACATTTTGTACAAGGCAAAGTCTTTACCCTTTCTACTGCTTAGAAAAGAATCACCATTTGTAAAATGGGCATGATGAAGTATCCAAAAATATTAATAATATATGTATTCCCAAATGAGTTGGTATTATCAGATAGATCTTGGCTAATAAAGAATGTCTGGTTAAATCTACCCACAACATTCATCAGAGTTTTCAATTGTGTGCTATATTTGAATATTGGATTAATGTTGTAGAATGAAGATCGAGCTCTTTCTTTGGTAGTCCTTGTTTTTTCTTGTTTTTGTTTTTACCTCAAAAGCATTTAGCAGGCCCCATCGAGGATTGAACTAACAAGCCCTGCTTTACAAGACCAGTGCTCTATCCACTGAGCTATGGAGCCTTACCTGTAAGTGTTGTAGTCATGAGTCACGAAGAGTTCACATGAATAGAGCCACACCTAGACATAAATAGACAGGTATTTAACTAGGCTAAACACTATGATATTGTGTTATGCAGGGTATTGGCTAAAAGTAGCAAAACGAGAAATATCAGTAGAAGGTGAAAGATAATCAGTAGATGAAGTTAAGAAGGTCACAGATTACTTGGGCAGATGCATCATGATATTGTTTAACCGATGACACAGATCATGCACTGAGAGCGCGGACAACTGCACTTTGCTGATAATTCACTTACTATTGCAAGCAAGCTTTTCATACTTTATACTATGCCGGTGCCTTTGTAGCCTGACCTTTCATTGGCTGTCCTCTTTTCTGACCTCAAAAGTTTTGAAAGGCCCCAGCGAGAATTGAACTCGCGACCCCTGGTTTACAAGACCAGTGCTCTAACCACTGAGCTATGGAGCCTTACCTGAAAGTGTCATAGTTATGTGTCATCATGAAGGGCTCACCCATTCACATAAACACAACCACACCTGCACAGTCTGGAAGGTATTCAACTATGCTAATGCAGCAGTGATATATTCTATCAACTAAAGGCCGACCGATTTATAAAAGCTTTTGCCTCTAACTGTATTGCTGTATATCCTTTGAAATTGTTACAATGTCATTTTGTGTCACAGTATACTTGCATAAAGCTGAAACGACTCTAAACTCCGTTGACTTTGGCACTGGAAGGTGATGGAATAAGAAACGCAGACTATTACACCTCACAAAGTAAGAATGTGCTGAATTAGCACTTGGGGAGAAGCCTGTTCAAGTCAAGTCAAGTGGGCTTTATTGTAATTTCAACCTTATACAGTGTGTTACATTACACAGTGAAACGAAACAACGTTCCTCCAGGACCAGGGTGCTACATTATACAGTAAGGCTACACAGGACTATAAACATAAGATAGTAGGGCTACACAGGACCATATACATAAAATGTTCGGACCACACAGAACTATACATTTAAAGGGTGCGGGTGCAAACATGTTCGACAACAGAAGACAATTACAATAAATACTAGGTAGGAGAGAGTGCGGATTTGACTGGTGTCAGCTGCAGTGTAGGTAATGCCAGGGAAATAAGTGCAGCTAACCGTACAGATAGTGTTCAATTTAAACAAGACTCAGGTTAAATGAAATGGTACAAATGTTCCAGCAGCATGTTTTAGACAGAGATAATGGTTGTGTGTGTGTGCTTGTTCGGTTCAGTTCAGACTCTGCTAAGAAATCTAATAGCTTGGGGAAGCTGTTCCATAGTCTGGTTGTCAGAGGTCGAATGCTACAGTACACTTTCCCAGACTGCAAGAGGGTGAAGAGTGTGTATGAAAGGTGTGTGTGATTGTCCACTATGCTAGTTGATTTTTGGATGCAATGAGAAGTGTAAATGTCAGTGATGAAGAGGGGAGAGAGTCACTAACAATCTTCTGAGCTGTCCTCACTATCGGCTGCAGGGACTTGCGATCCAACATATTGCAATTTCCAGCTTAGACAGTGATGCAGCTACTCAGGATGCTCTTAACCGATCCTCTTTTTGACTTCCTGTTGAGAATAAATCTTATTGTTTAGAAAACCAATGGGTTTATCTTTACTTTGGTTGAGCTATGCAAATGCAATAGTAGCCTACCAGGAAGAATTGTCAGAGGACAATTTCATATCCTCTGAAATTGTTACAGTGTCATTTTGTGTCACAGTATACTTGTATACAGCTAAAACGACTCGAAATTTGCTTGACTTTGGCACTGGAAGGTGGTAGAATAAGTAACACCGACTACTACACCTCACAAGTGCTCTACATGGCATTGTGGACTGGTCTACTGTGCTAGCTTTTGGATCAACTTCAAGGTGAGCTTGAACAAGTCAAAAAATGTTCAGCTGTTTCAAACACACCTAGACAGTTTGAGAAATGGTGAGATGTCAACTAAAGACAGACAAGACTCATGGGTATTGGATCCAAATCACATCAAATTTGGATCTACCGATGATGTTCTTCCAACTCCCCAAAACAAAGTCAGTGGTTATGTGGAGATATGGGCAGTAAAATCTGGTTGCTCTCACAAAAACCTTGTATGGTCAGTGGGAAGGTGGAGTGAGTTGGTTCAGACATTTCAGTTTGTTCCAATACAACTTATAAATGACCAAAATAGTGGGTGTGAAAGTTGCGCTGGACGTTTTAGACCAAAGAACCAAAATTTGGTCCTACCAAAACAGGAGGTCTAAGTCTATGGTTGAATTTCTTTGCTGTGTGAAAACACGTGTTTGGATAGGTCAAACCTTTGGACCAATTACAGGCAGTTGTGGGAAGGCTATGACTATGATATTGTATTATGCAGGGTATTGGCTAAGAGTAGCAAAACAAGAGTTATCAGAAGAAGGTGAAAGAGATAATCTGTGGTTGAAGTCAAGAAGAAGACAGATTATTTGGGCAGATGCATCATGATATTGTTGAACCGGTGACACCGATCATGCATTGAGAGTGCGGACAACTGCGCCCAATGAACGGCATTTTGCTTATAATTCACTTACTATTGTAAGCAAGTTTTCATACTTTATACTATGCCGGTTTGTTTGTAGCCTGACCTTTCTTTGGATGTCCTCTTTTCTGACCTCAAAAGTTCCTAAAGGACCCAGCGAGAATTGAAGTCGCGACCCCTGGTTTACAAGACCAGTGCTCTAACCACTGAGCTATGGAGCCTTACCTGTAAGCATTATAGTTATGTGTCATCATGAAGGGCTCACCCATTCACATACACACAACCACATCTGCACCGTCTGGTAGGTATTTAACTATGCTAATGCAGCAGTGATATATTCTATCACCCAAAAGTCACACCATTTATAAAAACACTGAATAATTTACCTCTAAATGTATATATCCTCTGAAATTGTTACAGTGTCATTTTGTGTCACAGTATACTTGTATACAGCTAAAACGACTCGAAATTTGCTTGACTTTGGCACTGGAAGGTGGTAGAATAAGTAACACCGACTACTACACCTCACAAGTGCTCTACATGGCATTGTGGACTGGTCTACTGTGCTAGCTTTTGGATCAACTTCAAGGTGAGCTTGAACAAGTCAAAAAATGTTCAGCTGTTTCAAACACACCTAGACAGTTTGAGAAATGGTGAGATGTCAACTAAAGACAGACAAGACTCATAGGTATTGGATCCAAATCACATCAAATTTGGGTCTACCGATGATGTTCTTCCAACTCCCCAAAACAAAGTCAGTGGTTATGTGGAGATATGGGCAGTAAAATCTGGTCGCTCTCACAAAAACCTTGTATGGTCAGTGGGAAGGTGGAGTGAGTTGGTTCAGACATTTCAGTTTGTTCCAATACAACTTATAAATGACCAAAATAGTGGGTGTGAAAGTTGCGCTGGACGTTTTAGACCAAAGAACCCAAATTTGGTCCTACCAAAACAGGAGGTCTAAGTCTATGGTTGAATTTCTTTGCTGTGTGAAAACACGTGTTTGGATAGGTCAAACCTTTGGACCAATTACAGGCAGTTGTGGGAAGGCTATGACTATGATGTTGTATTATGCAGGGTATTGGCTAAGAGTAGCAAAACAAGAGTTATCAGAAGGTGAAAGAGATAATCTGTGGTTGAAGTCAAGAAGAAGACAGATTATTTGGGCAGATGCATCATGATATTGTTGAACCGGTGACACCGATCATGCATTGAGAGCGCGGACAACTGCGCCCAATGAACAGCATTTTGCTTATAATTCACTTACTATTGTAAGCAAGCTTTTCATACTTTATACTATGCCAGTTTGTTTGTAGCCTGACCTTTCTTTGGATGTCCTCTTTTCTGACCTCAAAAGTTCCTAAAGGCCCCAGCGAGAATTGAACTCGCAACCCCTGGTTTACAAGACCAGTGCTCTAACCACTGAGCTATGGAGCCTTACCTGTAAGCGTTATAGTTATGTGTCATCATGAAGGGCTCACCCATTCACATACAACCACATCTGCACCGTCTGGTAGGTATTTAACTATGCTAATGCAGCAGTGATATATTCTATCACCCAAAAGTCACACCATTTATAAAAACACTGAATAATTTACCTCTAAATGTATATATCCTCTGAAATTGTTACAGTGTCATTTTGTGTCACAGTATACTTGTATACATCTAAAACGACTCGAAATTTGCTTGACTTTGGCACTGGAAGGTGGTAGAATAAGTAACACCGACTACTACACCTCACAAGTGCTCTACATGGCATTGTGGACTGGTCTACTGTGCTAGCTTTGGGATCAACTTCAAGGTGAGCTTGAACAAGTAAAAAAATGTTCAGCTGTTTCAAACACACCTAGACAGTTTGAGAAATGGTGAGATGTCAACTAAAGACAGACAAGACTCATGGGTATTGGATCCAAATCACATCAAATTTGGGTCTACCGATGATGTTCTTCCAACTCCCCAAAACAAAGTCAGTGGTTATGTGGAGATATGGGCAGTAAAATCTGGTTGCTCTCACAAAAACCTTGTATGGTCAGTGGGAAGGTGGAGTGAGTTGGTTCAGACATTTCAGTTTGTTCCAATACAACTTATAAATGACCAAAATAGTGGGTGTGAAAGTTGCGCTGGACGTTTTAGACCAAAGAACCAAAATTTGGTCCTACCAAAACAGGAGGTCTAAGTCTATGGTTGAATTTCTTTGCTGTGTGAAAACACGTGTTTGGATAGGTCAAACCTTTGGACCAATTACAGGCAGTTGTGGGAAGGCTATGACTATGATATTGTATTATGCAGGGTATTGGCTAAGAGTAGCAAAACGAGAGTTATCAGAAGAAGGTGAAAGAGATAATCTGTGGTTGAAGTCAAGAAGAAGACAGATTATTTGGGCAGATGCATCATGATATTGTTGAACCGGTGACACCGATCATGCATTGAGAGTGCGGACAACTGCGCCCAATGAACGGCATTTTGCTTATAATTCACTTACTATTGTAAGCAAGCTTTTCATACTTTATACTATGCCGGTTTGTTTGTAGCCTGACCTTTCTTTGGATGTCCTCTTTTCTGACCTCAAAAGTTCCTAAAGGACCCAGCGAGAATTGAAGTCGCGACCCCTGGTTTACAAGACCAGTGCTCTAACCACTGAGCTATGGAGCCTTACCTGTAAGCATTATAGTTATGTGTCATCATGAAGGGCTCACCCATTCACATACACACAACCACATCTGCACCGTCTGGTAGGTATTTAACTATGCTAATGCAGCAGTGATATATTATATCACCCAAAAGTCACACCATTTATAAAAACATTGAATAATTTACCTCTAAATGTATATATCCTCTGAAATTGTTACAGTGTCATTTTGTGTCACAGTATACTTGTATACAGCTAAAACGACTCGAAATTTGCTTGACTTTGGCACTGGAAGGTGGTAGAATAAGTAACACCGACTACTACACCTCACAAGTGCTCTACATGGCATTGTGGACTGGTCTACTGTGCTAGCTTTTGGATCAACTTCAAGGTGAGCTTGAACAAGTAAAAAAATGTTCAGCTGTTTCAAACACACCTAGACAGTTTGAGAAATGGTGAGATGTCAACTAAAGACAGACAAGACTCATGGGTATTGGATCCAAATCACATCAAATTTGGGTCTACCGATGATGTTCTTCCAACTCCCCAAAACAAAGTCAGTGGTTATGTGGAGATATGGGCAGTAAAATCTGGTCGCTCTCACAAAAACCTTGTATGGTCAGTGGGAAGGTGGAGTGAGTTGGTTCAGACATTTCAGTTTGTTCCAATACAACTTATAAATGACCAAAATAGTGGGTGTGAAAGTTGCGCTGGACGTTTTAGACCAAAGAACCAAAATTTGGTCCTACCAAAACAGGAGGTCTAAGTCTCTGGTTGAATTTCTTTGCTGTGTGAAAACACGTGTTTGGAGAGGTCACACCTTTGTACCAATTACAGGCAGTTGTGGGAAGGCTATTACTATGATATTGTATTATGCAGGGTATTGGCTAAGAGTAGCAAAACGAGAGTTATCAGAAGAAGGTGAAAGAGATAATCTGTGGTTGAAGTCAAGAAGAAGACAGATTATTTGGGCAGATGCATCATGATATTGTTGAACCGGTGACACCGATCATGCATTGAGAGCGCGGACAACTGCGCCCAATGAACGGCATTTTGCTTATAATTCACTTACTATTGTAAGCAAGCTTTTCATACTTTATACTATGCCGGTTTGTTTGTAGCCTGACCTTTCTTTGGATGTCCTCTTTTCTGACCTCAAAAGTTCCTAAAGGCCCCAGCGAGAATTGAACTCGCGACCCCTGGTTTACAAGACCAGTGCTCTAACCACTGAGCTATGGAGCCTTACCTGTAAGCATTATAGTTATGTGTCATCATGAAGGGCTCACCCATTCACATACACACAACCACATCTGCACCGTCTGGTAGGTATTTAACTATGCTAATGCAGCAGTGATATATTCTATCACCCAAAAGTCACGCCATTTATAAAAACACTGAATAATTTACCTCTAAATGTATATATCCTCTGAAATTGTTAGTGTCATTTTGTGTCACAGTATACTTGTATACAGCTAAAACGACTCGAAATTTGCTTGACTTTGGCACTGGAAGGTGGTAGAATAAGTAACACCGACTACTACACCTCACAAGTGCTCTACATGGCATTGTGGACTGGTCTACTGTGCTAGCTTTTGGATCAACTTCAAGGTGAGCTTGAACAAGTAAAAAAATGTTCAGCTGTTTCAAACACACCTAGACAGTTTGAGAAATGGTGAGATGTCAACTAAAGACAGACAAGACTCATGGGTATTGGATCCAAATCACATCAAATTTGGGTCTACCGATGATGTTCTTCCAACTCCCCAAAACAAAGTCAGTGGTTATGTGGAGATATGGGCAGTAAAATCTGGTCGCTCTCACAAAAACCTTGTATGGTCAGTGGGAAGGTGGAGTGAGTTGGTTCAGACATTTCAGTTTGTTCCAATACAACTTATAAATGACCAAAATAGTGGGTGTGAAAGTTGCGCTGGACGTTTTAGACCAAAGAACCAAAATTTGGTCCTACCAAAACAGGAGGTCTAAGTCTATGGTTGAATTTCTTTGCTGTGTGAAAACACGTGTTTGGATAGGTCAAACCTTTGGACCAATTACAGGCAGTTGTGGGAAGGCTATGACTATGATATTGTATTATGCAGGGTATTGGCTAAGAGTAGCAAAACGAGAGTTATCAGAAGAAGGTGAAAGAGATAATCTGTGGTTGAAGTCAAGAAGAAGACAGATTATTTGGGCAGATGCATCATGATATTGTTGAACCGGTGACACCGATCATGCATTGAGAGCGCGGACAACTGCGCCCAATGAACGGCATTTTGCTTATAATTCACTTACTATTGTAAGCAAGCTTTTCATACTTTATACTATGCCGGTTTGTTTGTAGCCTGACCTTTCTTTGGATGTCCTCTTTTCTGACCTCAAAAGTTCCTAAAGGCCCCAGCGAGAATTGAACTCGCGACCCCTGGTTTACAAGACCAGTGCTCTAACCACTGAGCTATGGAGCCTTACCTGTAAGCGTTATAGTTATGTGTCATCATGAAGGGCTCACCCATTCACATACACACAACCACATCTGCACCGTCTGGTAGGTATTTAACTATGCTAATGCAGCAGTGATATATTCTATCACCCAAAAGTCACACCATTTATAAAAACACTGAATAATTTACCTCTAAATGTATATATCCTCTGAAATTGTTACAGTGTCATTTTGTGTCACAGTATACTTGTATACAGCTAAAACGACTCGAAATTTGCTTGACTTTGGCACTGGAAGGTGGTACAATAAGTAACACCGACTACTACACCTCACAAGTGCTCTACATGGCATTGTGGACTGGTCTACTGTGCTAGCTTTTGGATCAACTTCAAGGTGAGCTTGAACAAGTCAAAAAATGTTCAGCTGTTTCAAACACACCTAGACAGTTTGAGAAATGGTGAGATGTCAACTAAAGACAGACAAGACTCATGGGTATTGGATCCAAATCACATCAAATTTGGGTCTACCGATGATGTTCTTCCAACTCCCCAAAACAAAGTCAGTGGTTATGTGGAGATATGGGCAGTAAAATCTGGTCGCTCTCACAAAAACCTTGTATGGTCAGTGGGAAAATGGAGTGAGTTGGTTCAGACATTTCAGTTTGTTCCAATACAACTTATAAATGACCAAAATAGTGGGTGTGAAAGTTGCGCTGGACGTTTTAGACCAAAGAACCAAAATTTGGTCCTACCAAAACAGGAGGTCTAAGTCTCTGGTTGAATTTCTTTGCTGTGTGAAAACACGTGTTTGGAGAGGTCAAACCTTTGGACCAATTACAGGCAGTTGTGGGAAGGCTATTACTATGATATTGTATTATGCAGGGTATTGGCTAAGAGTAGCAAAACGAGAGTTATCAGAAGAAGGTGAAAGAGATAATCTGTGGTTGAAGTCAAGAAGAAGACAGATTATTTGGGCAGATGCATCATGATATTGTTGAACCGGTGACACCGATCATGCATTGAGAGCGCGGACAACTGCGCCCAATGAATGGCATTTTGCTTATAATTCACTTACTATTGTAAGCAAGCTTTTCATACTTTATACTATGCCGGTTTGTTTGTAGCCTGACCTTTCTTTGGATGTCCTCTTTTCTGACCTCAAAAGTTCCTAAAGGCCCCAGCGAGAATTGAACTCGCGACCCCTGGTTTACAAGACCAGTGCTCTAACCACTGAGCTATGGAGCCTTACCTGTAAGCGTTATAGTTATGTGTCATCATGAAGGGCTCACCCATTCACATACACACAACCACATCTGCACCGTCTGGTAGGTATTTAACTATGCTAATGCAGCAGTGATATATTCTATCACCCAAAAGTCACACCATTTATAAAAACACTGAATAATTTACCTCTAAATGTATATATCCTCTGAAATTGTTACAGTGTCATTTTGTGTCACAGTATACTTGTATACAGCTAAAACGACTCGAAATTTGCTTGACTTTGGCACTGGAAGGTGGTAGAATAAGTAACACCGACTACTACACCTCACAAGTGCTCTACATGGCATTGTGGACTGGTCTACTGTGCTAGCTTTTGGATCAACTTCAAGGTGAGCTTGAACAAGTCAAAAAATGTTCAGCTGTTTCAAACACACCTAGACAGTTTGAGAAATGGTGAGATGTCAACTAAAGACAGACAAGACTCATGGGTATTGGATCCAAATCACATCAAATTTGGGTCTACCGATGATGTTCTTCCAACTCCCCAAAACAAAGTCAGTGGTTATGTGGAGATATGGGCAGTAAAATCTGGTCGCTCTCACAAAAACCTTGTATGGTCAGTGGGAAAATGGAGTGAGTTGGTTCAGACATTTCAGTTTGTTCCAATACAACTTATAAATGACCAAAATAGTGGGTGTGAAAGTTGCGCTGGACGTTTTAGACCAAAGAACCAAAATTTGGTCCTACCAAAACAGGAGGTCTAAGTCTCTGGTTGAATTTCTTTGCTGTGTGAAAACACGTGTTTGGAGAGGTCAAACCTTTGGACCAATTACAGGCAGTTGTGGGAAGGCTATTACTATGATATTGTATTATGCAGGGTATTGGCTAAGAGTAGCAAAACGAGAGTTATCAGAAGAAGGTGAAAGAGATAATCTGTGGTTGAAGTCAAGAAGAAGACAGATTATTTGGGCAGATGCATCATGATATTGTTGAACCGGTGACACCGATCATGCATTGAGAGCGCGGACAACTGCGCCCAATGAACGGCATTTTGCTTATAATTCACTTACTATTGTAAGCAAGCTTTTCATACTTTATACTATGCCGGTTTGTTTGTAGCCTGACCTTTCTTTGGATGTCCTCTTTTCTGACCTCAAAAGTTCCTAAAGGCCCCAGCGAGAATTGAACTCGCGACCCCTGGTTTACAAGACCAGTGCTCTAACCACTGAGCTATGGAGCCTTACCTGTAAGCGTTATAGTTATGTGTCATCATGAAGGGCTCACCCATTCACATACACACAACCACATCTGCACCGTCTGGTAGGTATTTAACTATGCTAATGCAGCAGTGATATATTCTATCACCCAAAAGTCACACCATTTATAAAAACACTGAATAATTTACCTCTAAATGTATATATCCTCTGAAATTGTTACAGTGTCATTTTGTGTCACAGTATACTTGTATACAGCTAAAACGACTCGAAATTTGCTTGACTTTGGCACTGGAAGGTGGTAGAATAAGTAACACCGACTACTACACCTCACAAGTGCTCTACATGGCATTGTGGACTGGTCTACTGTGCTAGCTTTTGGATCAACTTCAAGGTGAGCTTGAACAAGTCAAAAAATGTTCAGCTGTTTCAAACACACCTAGACAGTTTGAGAAATGGTGAGATGTCAACTAAAGACAGACAAGACTCATGGGTATTGGATCCAAATCACATCAAATTTGGGTCTACCGATGATGTTCTTCCAACTCCCCAAAACAAAGTCAGTGGTTATGTGGAGATATGGGCAGTAAAATCTGGTCGCTCTCACAAAAACCTTGTATGGTCAGTGGGAAGGTGGAGTGAGTTGGTTCAGACATTTCAGTTTGTTCCAATACAACTTATAAATGACCAAAATAGTGGGTGTGAAAGTTGCGCTGGACGTTTTAGACCAAAGAACCAAAATTTGGTCCTACCAAAACAGGAGGTCTAAGTCTATGGTTGAATTTCTTTGCTGTGTGAAAACACGTGTTTGGATAGGTCAAACCTTTGGACCAATTACAGGCAGTTGTGGGAAGGCTATGACTATGATATTGTATTATGCAGGGTATTGGCTAAGAGTAGCAAAACGAGAGTTATCAGAAGAAGGTGAAAGAGATAATCTTTGGTTGAAGTCAAGAAGAAGACAGATTATTTGGGCAGATGCATCATGATATTGTTGAACAGGTGACACCGATCATGCATGGAGAGTGCGGACAACTGCGCCCAATGAACGGCATTTTGCTTATAATTCACTTACTATTGTAAGCAAGCTTTTCATACTTTATACTATGCCGGTTTGTTTGTAGACTGACCTTTCTTTGGATGTCCTCTTTTCTGACCTCAAAAGTTCCTAAAGGCCCCAGCGAGAATTGAACTCGCGACCCCTGGTTTACAAGACCAGTGCTCTAACCACTGAGCTATGGAGCCTTACCTGTAAGCGTTATAGTTATGTGTCATCATGAAGGGCTCACCCATTCACATACACACAACCACATCTGCACCGTCTGGTAGGTATTTAACTATGCTAATGCAGCAGTGATATATTCTATCACCCAAAAGTCACACCATTTATAAAAACACTGAATAATTTACCTCTAAATGTATATATCCTCTGAAATTGTTACAGTGTCATTTTGTGTCACAGTATACTTGTATACAGCTAAAACGACTCGAAATTTGCTTGACTTTGGCACTGGAAGGTGGTAGAATAAGTAACACCGACTACTACACCTCACAAGTGCTCTACATGGCATTGTGGACTGGTCTACTGTGCTAGCTTTTGGATCAACTTCAAGGTGAGCTTGAACAAGTAAAAAAATGTTCAGCTGTTTCAAACACACCTAGACAGTTTGAGAAATGGTGAGATGTCAACTAAAGACAGACAAGACTCATGGGTATTGGATCCAAATCACATCAAATTTGGGTCTACCGATGATGTTCTTCCAACTCCCCAAAACAAAGTCAGTGGTTATGTGGAGATATGGGCAGTAAATTCTGGTCGCTCTCACAAAAACCTTGTATGGTCAGTGGGAAGGTGGAGTGAGTTGGTTCAGACATTTCAGTTTGTTCCAATACAACTTATAAATGACCAAAATAGTGGGTGTGAAAGTTGCGCTGGACGTTTTAGACCAAAGAACCAAAATTTGGTCCTACCAAAACAGGAGGTCTAAGTCTCTGGTTGAATTTCTTTGCTGTGTGAAAACACGTGTTTGGAGAGGTCAAACCTTTGGACCAATTACAGGCAGTTGTGGGAAGGCTATTACTATGATATTGTATTATGCAGGGTATTGGCTAAGAGTAGCAAAGCGAGAGTTATCAGAAGAAGGTGAAAGAGATAATCTGTGGTTGAAGTCAAGAAGAAGACAGATTATTTGGGCAGATGCATCATGATATTGTTGAACCGGTGACACCGATCATGCATTGAGAGCGCGGACAACTGCGCCCAATGAACGGCATTTTGCTTATAATTCACTTACTATTGTAAGCAAGCTTTTCATACTTTATACTATGCCGGTTTGTTTGTAGACTGACCTTTCTTTGGATGTCCTCTTTTCTGACCTCAAAAGTTCCTAAAGGCCCCAGCGAGAATTGAACTCGCGACCCCTGGTTTACAAGACCAGTGCTCTAACCACTGAGCTATGGAGCCTTACCTATAAGCATTATAGTTATGTGTCATCATGAAGGGCTCACCCATTCACATACACACAACCACATCTGCACCGTCTGGTAGGTATTTAACTATGCTAATGCAGCAGTGATATATTCTATCACCCAAAAGTCACACCATTTATAAAAACACTGAATAATTTACCTCTAAATGTATATATCCTCTGAAATTGTTACAGTGTCATTCTGTGTCACAGTATACTTGTATACAGCTAAAACGACTCGAAATTTGCTTGACTTTGGCACTGGAAGGTGGTAGAATAAGTAACACCGACTACTACACCTCACAAGTGCTCTACATGGCATTGTGGACTGGTCTACTGTGCTAGCTTTTGGATCAACTTCAAGGTGAGCTTGAACAAGTCAAAAAATGTTCAGCTGTTTCAAACACACCTAGACAGTTTGAGAAATGGTGAGATGTCAACTAAAGACAGACAAGACTCATGGGTATTGGATCCAAATCACATCAAATTTGGATCTACCGATGATGTTCTTCCAACTCCCCAAAACAAAGTCAGTGGTTATGTGGAGATATGGGCAGTAAAATCTGGTCGCTCTCACAAAAACCTTGTATGGTCAGTGGGAAGGTGGAGTGAGTTGGTTCAGACATTTCAGTTTGTTCCAATACAACTTATAAATGACCAAAATAGTGGGTGTGAAAGTTGCGCTGGACGTTTTAGACCAAAGAACCAAAATTTGGTCCTACCAAAACAGGAGGTCTAAGTCTATGGTTGAATTTCTTTGCTGTGTGAAAACACGTGTTTGGATAGGTCAAACCTTTGGACCAATTACAGGCAGTTGTGGGAAGGCTATGACTATGATATTGTATTATGCAGGGTATTGGCTAAGAGTAGCAAAACGAGAGTTATCAGAAGAAGGTGAAAGAGATAATCTTTGGTTGAAGTCAAGAAGAAGACAGATTATTTGGGCAGATGCATCATGATATTGTTGAACAGGTGACACCGATCATGCATGGAGAGTGCGGACAACTGCGCCCAATGAACGGCATTTTGCTTATAATTCACTTACTATTGTAAGCAAGCTTTTCATACTTTATACTATGCCGGTTTGTTTGTAGACTGACCTTTCTTTGGATGTCCTCTTTTCTGACCTCAAAAGTTCCTAAAGGCCCCAGCGAGAATTGAACTCGCGACCCCTGGTTTACAAGACCAGTGCTCTAACCACTGAGCTATGGAGCCTTACCTATAAGCATTATAGTTATGTGTCATCATGAAGGGCTCACCCATTCACATACACACAACCACATCTGCACCGTCTGGTAGGTATTTAACTATGCTAATGCAGCAGTGATATATTATATCACCCAAAAGTCACACCATTTATAAAAACACTGAATAATTTACCTCTAAATGTATATATCCTCTGAAATTGTTACAGTGTCATTTTGTGTCACAGTATACTTGTATACAGCTAAAACGACTCGAAATTTGCTTGACTTTGGCACTGGAAGGTGGTAGAATAAGTAACACCGACTACTACACCTCACAAGTGCTCTACATGGCATTGTGGACTGGTCTACTGTGCTAGCTTTTGGATCAACTTCAAGGTGAGCTTGAACAAGTCAAAAAATGTTCAGCTGTTTCAAACACACCTAGACAGTTTGAGAAATGGTGAGATGTCAACTAAAGACAGACAAGACTCATGGGTATTGGATCCAAATCACATCAAATTTGGATCTACCGATGATGTTCTTCCAACTCCCCAAAACAAAGTCAGTGGTTATGTGGAGATATGGGCAGTAAAATCTGGTCGCTCTCACAAAAACCTTGTATGGTCAGTGGGAAGGTGGAGTGAGTTGGTTCAGACATTTCAGTTTGTTCCAATACAACTTATAAATGACCAAAATAGTGGGTGTGAAAGTTGCGCTGGACGTTTTAGACCAAAGAACCAAAATTTGGTCCTACCAAAACAGGAGGTCTAAGTCTATGGTTGAATTTCTTTGCTGTGTGAAAACACGTGTTTGGATAGGTCAAACCTTTGGACCAATTACAGGCAGTTGTGGGAAGTCTATGACTATGATATTGTATTATGCAGGGTATTGGCTAAGAGTAGCAAAACGAGAGTTATCAGAAGAAGGTGAAAGAGATAATCTTTGGTTGAAGTCAAGAAGAAGACAGATTATTTGGGCAGATGCATCATGATATTGTTGAACAGGTGACACCGATCATGCATGGAGAGTGCGGACAACTGCGCCCAATGAACGGCATTTTGCTTATAATTCACTTACTATTGTAAGCAAGCTTTTCATACTTTATACTATGCCGGTTTGTTTGTAGACTGACCTTTCTTTGGATGTCCTCTTTTCTGACCTCAAAAGTTCCTAAAGGCCCCAGCGAGAATTGAACTCGCGACCCCTGGTTTACAAGACCAGTGCTCTAACCACTGAGCTATGGAGCCTTACCTGTAAGCATTATAGTTATGTGTCATCATGAAGGGCTCACCCATTCACATACACACAACCACATCTGCACCGTCTGGTAGGTATTTAACTATGCTAATGCAGCAGTGATATATTCTATCACCCAAAAGTCACACCATTTATAAAAACACTGAATAATTTACCTCTAAATGTATATATCCTCTGAAATTGTTACAGTGTCATTTTGTGTCACAGTATACTTGTATACAGCTAAAACGACTCGAAATTTGCTTGACTTTGGCACTGGAAGGTGGTAGAATAAGTAACACCGACTACTACACCTCACAAGTGCTCTACATGGCATTGTGGACTGGTCTACTGTGCTAGCTTTTGGATCAACTTCAAGGTGAGCTTGAACAAGTCAAAAAATGTTCAGCTGTTTCAAACACACCTAGACAGTTTGAGAAATGGTGAGATGTCAACTAAAGACAGACAAGACTCATGGGTATTGGATCCAAATCACATCAAATTTGGGTCTACCGATGATGTTCTTCCAACTCCCCAAAACAAAGTCAGTGGTTATGTGGAGATATGGGCAGTAAAATCTGGTCGCTCTCACAAAAACCTTGTATGGTCAGTGGGAAGGTGGAGTGAGTTGGTTCAGACATTTCAGTTTGTTCCAATACAACTTATAAATGACCAAAATAGTGGGTGTGAAAGTTGCGCTGGACGTTTTAGACCAAAGAACCAAAATTTGGTCCTACCAAAACAGGAGGTCTAAGTCTCTGGTTGAATTTCTTTGCTGTGTGAAAACACGTGTTTGGAGAGGTCAAACCTTTGGACCAATTACAGGCAGTTGTGGGAAGGCTATTACTATGATATTGTATTATGCAGGGTATTGGCTAAGAGTAGCAAAACGAGAGTTATCAGAAGAAGGTGAAAGAGATAATCTGTGGTTGAAGTCAAGAAGAAGACAGATTATTTGGGCAGATGCATCATGATATTGTTGAACCGGTGACACCGATCATGCATTGAGAGCGCGGACAACTGCGCCCAATGAACGGCATTTTGCTTATAATTCACTTACTATTGTAAGCAAGCTTTTCATACTTTATACTATGCCGGTTTGTTTGTAGCCTGACCTTTCTTTGGATGTCCTCTTTTCTGACCTCAAAAGTTCCTAAAGGCCCCAGCGAGAATTGAACTCGCGACCCCTGGTTTACAAGACCAGTGCTCTAACCACTGAGCTATGGAGCCTTACCTGTAAGCGTTATAGTTATGTGTCATCATGAAGGGCTCACCCATTCACATACACACAACCACATCTGCACTGTCTGGTAGGTATTTAACTATGCTAATGCAGCAGTGATATATTCTATCACCCAAAAGTCACACCATTTAAAAAAACACTGAATAATTTACCTCTAAATGTATATATCCTCTGAAATTGTTACAGTGTCATTTTGTGTCACAGTATACTTGTATACAGCTAAAACGACTCGAAATTTGCTTGACTTTGGCACTGGAAGGTGGTAGAATAAGTAACACCGACTACTACACCTCACAAGTGCTCTACATGGCATTGTGGACTGGTCTACTGTGCTAGCTTTTGGATCAACTTCAAGGTGAGCTTGAACAAGTCAAAAAATGTTCAGCTGTTTCAAACACACCTAGACAGTTTGAGAAATGGTGAGATGTCAACTAAAGACAGACAAGACTCATGGGTATTGGA
Organism: Brachyhypopomus gauderio; assembly: GCF_052324685.1. Taxonomy (NCBI): domain Eukaryota; kingdom Metazoa; phylum Chordata; class Actinopteri; order Gymnotiformes; family Hypopomidae; genus Brachyhypopomus; species Brachyhypopomus gauderio. The sequence continues at coordinate 31,055,368 of NC_135217.1, forward strand.
TCCAAATCACATCAAATTTGGATCTACCGATGATGTTCTTCCAACTCCCCAAAACAAAGTCAGTGGTTATGTGGAGATATGGGCAGTAAAATCTGGTCGCTCTCACAAAAACCTTGTATGGTCAGTGGGAAGGTGGAGTGAGTTGGTTCAGACATTTCAGTTTGTTCCAATACAACTTATAAATGACCAAAATAGTGGGTGTGAAAGTTGCGCTGGACGTTTTAGACCAAAGAACCAAAATTTGGTCCTACCAAAACAGGAGGTCTAAGTCTATGGTTGAATTTCTTTGCTGTGTGAAAACACGTGTTTGGATAGGTCAAACCTTTGGACCAATTACAGGCAGTTGTGGGAAGTCTATGACTATGATATTGTATTATGCAGGGTATTGGCTAAGAGTAGCAAAACGAGAGTTATCAGAAAAAGGTGAAAGAGATAATCTTTGGTTGAAGTCAAGAAGAATACAGATTATTTGGGCAGATGCATCATGATATTGTTGAACAGGTGACACCGATCATGCATGGAAAGTGCGGACAACTGCGCCCAATGAACGGCATTTTGCTTATAATTCACTTACTATTGTAAGCAAGCTTTTCATACTTTATACTATGCCGGTTTGTTTGTAGACTGACCTTTCTTTGGATGTCCTCTTTTCTGACCTCAAAAGTTCCTAAAGGCCCCAGCGAGAATTGAACTCGCGACCCCTGGTTTACAAGACCAGTGCTCTAACCACTGAGCTATGGAGCCTTACCTGTAAGTGTTATAGTTATGTGTCATCATGAAGGGCTCACCCATTCACATACACACAACCACATCTGCACCGTCTGGTAGGTATTTAACTATGCTAATGCAGCAGTGATATATTCTATCACCCAAAAGTCACACCATTTATAAAAACACTGAATAATTTACCTCTAAATGTATATATCCTCTGAAATTGTTACAGTGTCATTTTGTGTCACAGTATACTTGTATACAGCTAAAACTACTCGAAATTTGCTTGACTTTGGCACTGGAAGGTGGTAGAATAAGTAACACCGACTACTACACCTCACAAGTGCTCTACATGGCATTGTGGACTGGTCTACTGTGCTAGCTTTTGGATCAACTTCAAGGTGAGCTTGAACAAGTCAAAAAATGTTCAGCTGTTTCAAACACACCTAGACAGTTTGAGAAATGGTGAGATGTCAACTAAAGACAGACAAGACTCATGGGTATTGGATCCAAATCACATCAAATTTGGGTCTACCGATGATGTTCTTCCAACTCCCCAAAACAAAGTCAGTGGTTATGTGGAGATATGGACAGTAAAATCTGGTCGCTCTCACAAAAACCTTGTATGGTCAGTGGGAAGGTGGAGTGAGTTGGTTCAGACATTTCAGTTTGTTCCAATACAACTTATAAATGACCAAAATAGTGGGTGTGAAAGTTGCGCTGGACGTTTTAGACCAAAGAACCAAAATTTGGTCCTACCAAAACAGGAGGTCTAAGTCTCTGGTTGAATTTCTTTGCTGTGTGAAAACACGTGTTTGGAGAGGTCACACCTTTGTACCAATTACAGGCAGTTGTGGGAAGGCTATTACTATGATATTGTATTATGCAGGGTATTGGCTAAGAGTAGCAAAACGAGAGTTATCAGAAGAAGGTGAAAGAGATAATCTGTGGTTGAAGTCAAGAAGAAGACAGATTATTTGGGCAGATGCATCATGATATTGTTGAACCGGTGACACCGATCATGCATTGAGAGCGCGGACAACTGCGCCCAATGAACGGCATTTTGCTTATAATTCACTTACTATTGTAAGCAAGCTTTTCATACTTTATACTATGCCGGTTTGTTTGTAGACTGACCTTTCTTTGGATGTCCTCTTTTCTGACCTCAAAAGTTCCTAAAGGCCCCAGCGAGAATTGAACTCGCGACCCCTGGTTTACAAGACCAGTGCTCTAACCACTGAGCTATGGAGCCTTACCTATAAGCATTATAGTTATGTGTCATCATGAAGGGCTCACCCATTCACATACACACAACCACATCTGCACCGTCTGGTAGGTATTTAACTATGCTAATGCAGCAGTGATATATTATATCACCCAAAAGTCACACCATTTATAAAAACACTGAATAATTTACCTCTAAATGTATATATCCTCTGAAATTGTTACAGTGTCATTTTGTGTCACAGTATACTTGTATACAGCTAAAACGACTCGAAATTTGCTTGACTTTGGCACTGGAAGGTGGTAGAATAAGTAACACCGACTACTACACCTCACAAGTGCTCTACATGGCATTGTGGACTGGTCTACTGTGCTAGCTTTTGGATCAACTTCAAGGTGAGCTTGAACAAGTCAAAAAATGTTCAGCTGTTTCAAACACACCTAGACAGTTTGAGAAATGGTGAGATGTCAACTAAAGACAGACAAGACTCATGGGTATTGGATCCAAATCACATCAAATTTGGATCTACCGATGATGTTCTTCCAACTCCCCAAAACAAAGTCAGTGGTTATGTGGAGATATGGGCAGTAAAATCTGGTCGCTCTCACAAAAACCTTGTATGGTCAGTGGGAAGGTGGAGTGAGTTGGTTCAGACATTTCAGTTTGTTCCAATACAACTTATAAATGACCAAAATAGTGGGTGTGAAAGTTGCGCTGGACGTTTTAGACCAAAGAACCAAAATTTGGTCCTACCAAAACAGGAGGTCTAAGTCTATGGTTGAATTTCTTTGCTGTGTGAAAACACGTGTTTGGATAGGTCAAACCTTTGGACCAATTACAGGCAGTTGTGGGAAGTCTATGACTATGATATTGTATTATGCAGGGTATTGGCTAAGAGTAGCAAAACGAGAGTTATCAGAAGAAGGTGAAAGAGATAATCTTTGGTTGAAGTCAAGAAGAAGACAGATTATTTGGGCAGATGCATCATGATATTGTTGAACAGGTGACACCGATCATGCATGGAGAGTGCGGACAACTGCGCCCAATGAACGGCATTTTGCTTATAATTCACTTACTATTGTAAGCAAGCTTTTCATACTTTATACTATGCCGGTTTGTTTGTAGACTGACCTTTCTTTGGATGTCCTCTTTTCTGACCTCAAAAGTTCCTAAAGGCCCCAGCGAGAATTGAACTCGCGACCCCTGGTTTACAAGACCAGTGCTCTAACCACTGAGCTATGGAGCCTTACCTGTAAGCATTATAGTTATGTGTCATCATGAAGGGCTCACCCATTCACATACACACAACCACATCTGCACCGTCTGGTAGGTATTTAACTATGCTAATGCAGCAGTGATATATTCTATCACCCAAAAGTCACACCATTTAAAAAAACACTGAATAATTTACCTCTAAATGTATATATCCTCTGAAATTGTTACAGTGTCATTTTGTGTCACAGTATACTTGTATACAGCTAAAACGACTCGAAATTTGCTTGACTTTGGCACTGGAAGGTGGTAGAATAAGTAACACCGACTACTACACCTCACAAGTGCTCTACATGGCATTGTGGACTGGTCTACTGTGCTAGCTTTTGGATCAACTTCAAGGTGAGCTTGAACAAGTCAAAAAATGTTCAGCTGTTTCAAACACACCTAGACAGTTTGAGAAATGGTGAGATGTCAACTAAAGACAGACAAGACTCATGGGTATTGGATCCAAATCACATCAAATTTGGATCTACCGATGATGTTCTTCCAACTCCCCAAAACAAAGTCAGTGGTTATGTGGAGATATGGGCAGTAAAATCTGGTCGCTCTCACAAAAACCTTGTATGGTCAGTGGGAAGGTGGAGTGAGTTGGTTCAGACATTTCAGTTTGTTCCAATACAACTTATAAATGACCAAAATAGTGGGTGTGAAAGTTGCGCTGGACGTTTTAGACCAAAGAACCAAAATTTGGTCCTACCAAAACAGGAGGTCTAAGTCTATGGTTGAATTTCTTTGCTGTGTGAAAACACGTGTTTGGATAGGTCAAACCTTTGGACCAATTACAGGCAGTTGTGGGAAGTCTATGACTATGATATTGTATTATGCAGGGTATTGGCTAAGAGTAGCAAAACGAGAGTTATCAGAAAAAGGTGAAAGAGATAATCTTTGGTTGAAGTCAAGAAGAATACAGATTATTTGGGCAGATGCATCATGATATTGTTGAACAGGTGACACCGATCATGCATGGAAAGTGCGGACAACTGCGCCCAATGAACGGCATTTTGCTTATAATTCACTTACTATTGTAAGCAAGCTTTTCATACTTTATACTATGCCGGTTTGTTTGTAGACTGACCTTTCTTTGGATGTCCTCTTTTCTGACCTCAAAAGTTCCTAAAGGCCCCAGCGAGAATTGAACTCGCGACCCCTGGTTTACAAGACCAGTGCTCTAACCACTGAGCTATGGAGCCTTACCTGTAAGCATTATAGTTATGTGTCATCATGAAGGGCTCACCCATTCACATACACACAACCACATCTGCACCGTCTGGTAGGTATTTAACTATGCTAATGCAGCAGTGATATATTCTATCACCCAAAAGTCACACCATTTAAAAAAACACTGAATAATTTACCTCTAAATGTATATATCCTCTGAAATTGTTACAGTGTCATTTTGTGTCACAGTATACTTGTATACAGCTAAAACGACTCGAAATTTGCTTGACTTTGGCACTGGAAGGTGGTAGAATAAGTAACACCGACTACTACACCTCACAAGTGCTCTACATGGCATTGTGGACTGGTCTACTGTGCTAGCTTTTGGATCAACTTCAAGGTGAGCTTGAACAAGTCAAAAAATGTTCAGCTGTTTCAAACACACCTAGACAGTTTGAGAAATGGTGAGATGTCAACTAAAGACAGAAAAGACTCATGGGTATTGGATCCAAATCACATCAAATTTGGATCTACCGATGATGTTCTTCCAACTCCCCAAAACAAAGTCAGTGGTTATGTGGAGATATGGGCAGTAAAATCTGGTCGCTCTCACAAAAACCTTGTATGGTCAGTGGGAAGGTGGAGTGAGTTGGTTCAGACATTTCAGTTTGTTCCAATACAACTTATAAATGACCAAAATAGTGGGTGTGAAAGTTGCGCTGGACGTTTTAGACCAAAGAACCAAAATTTGGTCCTACCAAAACAGGAGGTCTAAGTCTATGGTTGAATTTCTTTGCTGTGTGAAAACACGTGTTTGGATAGGTCAAACCTTTGGACCAATTACAGGCAGTTGTGGGAAGTCTATGACTATGATATTGTATTATGCAGGGTATTGGCTAAGAGTAGCAAAACGAGAGTTATCAGAAAAAGGTGAAAGAGATAATCTTTGGTTGAAGTCAAGAAGAATACAGATTATTTGGGCAGATGCATCATGATATTGTTGAACAGGTGACACCGATCATGCATGGAAAGTGCGGACAACTGCGCCCAATGAACGGCATTTTGCTTATAATTCACTTACTATTGTAAGCAAGCTTTTCATACTTTATACTATGCCGGTTTGTTTGTAGACTGACCTTTCTTTGGATGTCCTCTTTTCTGACCTCAAAAGTTCCTAAAGGCCCCAGCGAGAATTGAACTCGCGACCCCTGGTTTACAAGACCAGTGCTCTAACCACTGAGCTATGGAGCCTTACCTGTAAGCGTTATAGTTATGTGTCATCATGAAGGGCTCACCCATTCACATACACACAACCACATCTGCACCGTCTGGTAGGTATTTAACTATGCTAATGCAGCAGTGATATATTCTATCACCCAAAAGTCACACCATTTATAAAAACACTGAATAATTTACCTCTAAATGTATATATCCTCTGAAATTGTTACAGTGTCATTTTGTGTCACAGTATACTTGTATACAGCTAAAACTACTCGAAATTTGCTTGACTTTGGCACTGGAAGGTGGTAGAATAAGTAACACCGACTACTACACCTCACAAGTGCTCTACATGGCATTGTGGACTGGTCTACTGTGCTAGCTTTTGGATCAACTTCAAGGTGAGCTTGAACAAGTCAAAAAATGTTCAGCTGTTTCAAACACACCTAGACAGTTTGAGAAATGGTGAGATGTCAACTAAAGACAGACAAGACTCATGGGTATTGGATCCAAATCACATCAAATTTGGGTCTACCGATGATGTTCTTCCAACTCCCCAAAACAAAGTCAGTGGTTATGTGGAGATATGGACAGTAAAATCTGGTCGCTCTCACAAAAACCTTGTATGGTCAGTGGGAAGGTGGAGTGAGTTGGTTCAGACATTTCAGTTTGTTCCAATACAACTTATAAATGACCAAAATAGTGGGTGTGAAAGTTGCGCTGGACGTTTTAGACCAAAGAACCAAAATTTGGTCCTACCAAAACAGGAGGTCTAAGTCTCTGGTTGAATTTCTTTGCTGTGTGAAAACACGTGTTTGGAGAGGTCACACCTTTGTACCAATTACAGGCAGTTGTGGGAAGGCTATTACTATGATATTGTATTATGCAGGGTATTGGCTAAGAGTAGCAAAACGAGAGTTATCAGAAGAAGGTGAAAGAGATAATCTGTGGTTGAAGTCAAGAAGAAGACAGATTATTTGGGCAGATGCATCATGATATTGTTGAACCGGTGACACCGATCATGCATTGAGAGCGCGGACAACTGCGCCCAATGAACGGCATTTTGCTTATAATTCACTTACTATTGTAAGCAAGCTTTTCATACTTTATACTATGCCGGTTTGTTTGTAGCCTGACCTTTCTTTGGATGTCCTCTTTTCTGACCTCAAAAGTTCCTAAAGGCCCCAGCGAGAATTGAACTCGCGACCCCTGGTTTACAAGACCAGTGCTCTAACCACTGAGCTATGGAGCCTTACCTGTAAGCATTATAGTTATGTGTCATCATGAAGGGCTCACCCATTCACATACACACAACCACATCTGCACCGTCTGGTAGGTATTTAACTATGCTAATGCAGCAGTGATATATTATATCACCCAAAAGTCACACCATTTATAAAAACACTGAATAATTTACCTCTAAATGTATATATCCTCTGAAATTGTTACAGTGTCATTTTGTGTCACAGTATACTTGTATACAGCTAAAACGACTCGAAATTTGCTTGACTTTGGCACTGGAAGGTGGTAGAATAAGTAACACCGACTACTACACCTCACAAGTGCTCTACATGGCATTGTGGACTGGTCTACTGTGCTAGCTTTTGGATCAACTTCAAGGTGAGCTTGAACAAGTCAAAAAATGTTCAGCTGTTTCAAACACACCTAGACAGTTTGAGAAATGGTGAGATGTCAACTAAAGACAGACAAGACTCATGGGTATTGGATCCAAATCACATCAAATTTGGGTCTACCGATGATGTTCTTCCAACTCCCCAAAACAAAGTCAGTGGTTATGTGGAGATATGGGCAGTAAAATCTGGTCGCTCTCACAAAAACCTTGTATGGTCAGTGGGAAGGTGGAGTGAGTTGGTTCAGACATTTCAGTTTGTTCCAATACAACTTATAAATGACCAAAATAGTGGGTGTGAAAGTTGCGCTGGACGTTTTAGACCAAAGAACCAAAATTTGGTCCTACCAAAACAGGAGGTCTAAGTCTATGGTTGAATTTCTTTGCTGTGTGAAAACACGTGTTTGGATAGGTCAAACCTTTGGACCAATTACAGGCAGTTGTGGGAAGGCTATGACTATGATATTGTATTATGCAGGGTATTGGCTAAGAGTAGCAAAACGAGAGTTATCAGAAGAAGGTGAAAGAGATAATCTTTGGTTGAAGTCAAGAAGAAGACAGATTATTTGGGCAGATGCATCATGATATTGTTGAACAGGTGACACCGATCATGCATGGAGAGTGCGGACAACTGCGCCCAATGAACGGCATTTTGCTTATAATTCACTTACTATTGTAAGCAAGCTTTTCATACTTTATACTATGCCGGTTTGTTTGTAGACTGACCTTTCTTTGGATGTCCTCTTTTCTGACCTCAAAAGTTCCTAAAGGCCCCAGCGAGAATTGAACTCGCGACCCCTGGTTTACAAGACCAGTGCTCTAACCACTGAGCTATGGAGCCTTACCTATAAGCATTATAGTTATGTGTCATCATGAAGGGCTCACCCATTCACATACACACAACCACATCTGCACCGTCTGGTAGGTATTTAACTATGCTAATGCAGCAGTGATATATTCTATCACCCAAAAGTCACACCATTTATAAAAACACTGAATAATTTACCTCTAAATGTATATATCCTCTGAAATTGTTACAGTGTCATTTTGTGTCACAGTATACTTGTATACAGCTAAAACGACTCGAAATTTGCTTGACTTTGGCACTGGAAGGTGGTAGAATAAGTAACACCGACTACTACACCTCACAAGTGCTCTACATGGCATTGTGGACTGGTCTACTGTGCTAGCTTTTGGATCAACTTCAAGGTGAGCTTGAACAAGTAAAAAAATGTTCAGCTGTTTCAAACACACCTAGACAGTTTGAGAAATGGTGAGATGTCAACTAAAGACAGACAAGACTCATGGGTATTGGATCCAAATCACATCAAATTTGGGTCTACCGATGATGTTCTTCCAACTCCCCAAAACAAAGTCAGTGGTTATGTGGAGATATGGGCAGTAAAATCTGGTCGCTCTCACAAAAACCTTGTATGGTCAGTGGGAAGGTGGAGTGAGTTGGTTCAGACATTTCAGTTTGTTCCAATACAACTTATAAATGACCAAAATAGTGGGTGTGAAAGTTGCGCTGGACGTTTTAGACCAAAGAACCAAAATTTGGTCCTACCAAAACAGGAGGTCTAAGTCTCTGGTTGAATTTCTTTGCTGTGTGAAAACACGTGTTTGGAGAGGTCAAACCTTTGGACCAATTACAGGCAGTTGTGGGAAGGCTATTACTATGATATTGTATTATGCAGGGTATTGGCTAAGAGTAGCAAAACGAGAGTTATCAGAAGAAGGTGAAAGAGATAATCTGTGGTTGAAGTCAAGAAGAAGACAGATTATTTGGGCAGATGCATCATGATATTGTTGAACAGGTGACACCGATCATGCATGGAGAGTGCGGACAACTGCGCCCAATGAACGGCATTTTGCTTATAATTCACTTACTATTGTAAGCAAGCTTTTCATACTTTATACTATGCCGGTTTGTTTGTAGCCTGACCTTTCTTTGGATGTCCTCTTTTCTGACCTCAAAAGTTCCTAAAGGCCCTAGTGAGAATTGAACTTGCGACCCCTGGTTTACAAGACCAGTGCTCTAACCACTGAGCTATGGAGCCTTACCTGTAAGCATCATAGTTATGTGTCATCATGAAGGGCTCACCCATTCACATACACACAACCACATCTGCACCGTCTGGTAGGTATTTAACTATGCTAATGCAGCAGTGATATATTCTATCACCCAAAAGTCACACCATTTATAAAAACACTGAATAATTTACCTCTAAATGTATATATCCTCTGAAATTGTTACAGTGTCATTCTTTGTCACAGTATACTTGTATACAGCTAAAACGACTCGAAATTTGCTTGACTTTGGCACTGGAAGGTGGTAGAATAAGTAACACCGACTACTACACCTCACAAGTGCTCTACATGGCATTGTGGACTGGTCTACTGTGCTAGCTTTTGGATCAACTTCAAGGTGAGCTTGAACAAGTAAAAAAATGTTCAGCTGTTTCAAACACACCTAGACAGTTTGAGAAATGGTGAGATGTCAACTAAAGACAGACAAGACTCATGGGTATTGGATCCAAATCACATCAAATTTGGATCTACCGATGATGTTCTTCCAACTCCCCAAAACAAAGTCAGTGGTTATGTGGAGATATGGGCAGTAAAATCTGGTCGCTCTCACAAAAACCTTGTATGGTCAGTGGGAAGGTGGAGTGAGTTGGTTCAGACATTTCAGTTTGTTCCAATACAACTTATAAATGACCAAAATAGTGGGTGTGAAAGTTGCGCTGGACGTTTTAGACCAAAGAACCAAAATTTGGTCCTACCAAAACAGGAGGTCTAAGTCTCTGGTTGAATTTCTTTGCTGTGTGAAAACACGTGTTTGGAGAGGTCAAACCTTTGGACCAATTACAGGCAGTTGTGGGAAGGCTATTACTATGATATTGTATTATGCAGGGTATTGGCTAAGAGTAGCAAAACGAGAGTTATCAGAAGAAGGTGAAAGAGATAATCTGTGGTTGAAGTCAAGAAGAAGACAGATTATTTGGGCAGATGCATCATGATATTGTTGAACCGGTGACACCGATCATGCATTGAGAGCGCGGACAACTGCGCCCAATGAACGGCATTTTGCTTATAATTCACTTACTATTGTAAGCAAGCTTTTCATACTTTATACTATGCCGGTTTGTTTGTAGCCTGACCTTTCTTTGGATGTCCTCTTTTCTGACCTCAAAAGTTCCTAAAGGCCCCAGCGAGAATTGAACTCGCGACCCCTGGTTTACAAGACCAGTGCTCTAACCACTGAGCTATGGAGCCTTACCTGTAAGCGTTATAGTTATGTGTCATCATGAAGGGCTCACCCATTCACATACACACAACCACATCTGCACCGTCTGGTAGGTATTTAACTATGCTAATGCAGCAGTGATATATTCTATCACCCAAAAGTCACACCATTTAAAAAAACACTGAATAATTTACCTCTAAATGTATATATCCTCTGAAATTGTTACAGTGTCATTTTGTGTCACAGTATACTTGTATACAGCTAAAACGACTCGAAATTTGCTTGACTTTGGCACTGGAAGGTGGTAGAATAAGTAACACCGACTACTACACCTCACAAGTGCTCTACATGGCATTGTGGACTGGTCTACTGTGCTAGCTTTTGGATCAACTTCAAGGTGAGCTTGAACAAGTCAAAAAATGTTCAGCTGTTTCAAACACACCTAGACAGTTTGAGAAATGGTGAGATGTCAACTAAAGACAGACAAGACTCATGGGTATTGGATCCAAATCACATCAAATTTGGATCTACCGATGATGTTCTTCCAACTCCCCAAAACAAAGTCAGTGGTTATGTGGAGATATGGGCAGTAAAATCTGGTCGCTCTCACAAAAACCTTGTATGGTCAGTGGGAAGGTGGAGTGAGTTTGTTCAGACATTTCAGTTTGTTCCAATACAACTTATAAATGACCAAAATAGTGGGTGTGAAAGTTGCGCTGGACGTTTTAGACCAAAGAACCAAAATTTGGTCCTACCAAAACAGGAGGTCTAAGTCTATGGTTGAATTTCTTTGCTGTGTGAAAACACGTGTTTGGATAGGTCAAACCTTTGGACCAATTACAGGCAGTTGTGGGAAGGCTATGACTATGATATTGTATTATGCAGGGTATTGGCTAAGAGTAGCAAAACGAGAGTTATCAGAAGAAGGTGAAAGAGATAATCTTTGGTTGAAGTCAAGAAGAATACAGATTATTTGGGCAGATGCATCATGATATTGTTGAACAGGTGACACCGATCATGCATGGAAAGTGCGGACAACTGCGCCCAATGAACGGCATTTTGCTTATAATTCACTTACTATTGTAAGCAAGCTTTTCATACTTTATACCACGGATGTAATTTTGGGGGGGGACGGGGGGGACATGTCCCCCCCACTTTTTCAAAAGCTGGTGTTGGTCCCCCTCAGTTTTTACGGTTAAAACCAAATATTTAAATAGCGACGAATCCATGTCCCCCCCACTTTTTAAATCAAAATTACGTCCATGCTTTATACTATGCCGGTTTGTTTGTAGACTGACCTTTCTTTGGATGTCCTCTTTTCTGACCTCAAAAGTTCCTAAAGGCCCCAGCGAGAATTGAACTCGCGACCCCTGGTTTACAAGACCAGTGCTCTAACCACTGAGCTATGGAGCCTTACCTATAAGCATTATAGTTATGTGTCATCATGAAGGGCTCACCCATTCACATACACACAACCACATCTGCACCGTCTGGTAGGTATTTAACTATGCTAATGCAGCAGTGATATATTCTATCACCCAAAAGTCACACCATTTATAAAAACACTGAATAATTTACCTCTAAATGTATATATCCTCTGAAATTGTTACAGTGTCATTTTGTGTCACAGTATACTTGTATACAGCTAAAACGACTCGAAATTTGCTTGACTTTGGCACTGGAAGGTGGTAGAATAAGTAACACCGACTACTACACCTCACAAGTGCTCTACATGGCATTGTGGACTGGTCTACTGTGCTAGCTTTTGGATCAACTTCAAGGTGAGCTTGAACAAGTAAAAAAATGTTCAGCTGTTTCAAACACACCTAGACAGTTTGAGAAATGGTGAGATGTCAACTAAAGACAGACAAGACTCATGGGTATTGGATCCAAATCACATCAAATTTGGGTCTACCGATGATGTTCTTCCAACTCCCCAAAACAAAGTCAGTGGTTATGTGGAGATATGGGCAGTAAAATCTGGTCGCTCTCACAAAAACCTTGTATGGTCAGTGGGAAGGTGGAGTGAGTTGGTTCAGACATTTCAGTTTGTTCCAATACAACTTATAAATGACCAAAATAGTGGGTGTGAAAGTTGCGCTGGACGTTTTAGACCAAAGAACCAAAATTTGGTCCTACCAAAACAGGAGGTCTAAGTCTCTGGTTGAATTTCTTTGCTGTGTGAAAACACGTGTTTGGAGAGGTCAAACCTTTGGACCAATTACAGGCAGTTGTGGGAAGGCTATTACTATGATATTGTATTATGCAGGGTATTGGCTAAGAGTAGCAAAACGAGAGTTATCAGAAGAAGGTGAAAGAGATAATCTGTGGTTGAAGTCAAGAAGAAGACAGATTATTTGGGCAGATGCATCATGATATTGTTGAACAGGTGACACCGATCATGCATGGAGAGTGCGGACAACTGCGCCCAATGAACGGCATTTTGCTTATAATTCACTTACTATTGTAAGCAAGCTTTTCATACTTTATACTATGCCGGTTTGTTTGTAGACTGACCTTTCTTTGGATGTCCTCTTTTCTGACCTCAAAAGTTCCTAAAGGCCCCAGCGAGAATTGAACTCGCGACCCCTGGTTTACAAGACCAGTGCTCTAACCACTGAGCTATGGAGCCTTACCTATAAGCATTATAGTTATGTGTCATCATGAAGGGCTCACCCATTCACATACACACAACCACATCTGCACCGTCTGGTAGGTATTTAACTATGCTAATGCAGCAGTGATATATTCTATCACCCAAAAGTCACACCATTTATAAAAACACTGAATAATTTACCTCTAAATGTATATATCCTCTGAAATTGTTACAGTGTCATTTTGTGTCACAGTATACTTGTATACAGCTAAAACGACTCGAAATTTGCTTGACTTTGGCACTGGAAGGTGGTAGAATAAGTAACACCGACTACTACACCTCACAAGTGCTCTACATGGCATTGTGGACTGGTCTACTGTGCTAGCTTTTGGATCAACTTCAAGGTGAGCTTGAACAAGTAAAAAAATGTTCAGCTGTTTCAAACACACCTAGACAGTTTGAGAAATGGTGAGATGTCAACTAAAGACAGACAAGACTCATGGGTATTGGATCCAAATCACATCAAATTTGGGTCTACCGATGATGTTCTTCCAACTCCCCAAAACAAAGTCAGTGGTTATGTGGAGATATGGGCAGTAAAATCTGGTCGCTCTCACAAAAACCTTGTATGGTCAGTGGGAAGGTGGAGTGAGTTGGTTCAGACATTTCAGTTTGTTCCAATACAACTTATAAATGACCAAAATAGTGGGTGTGAAAGTTGCGCTGGACGTTTTAGACCAAAGAACCAAAATTTGGTCCTACCAAAACAGGAGGTCTAAGTCTCTGGTTGAATTTCTTTGCTGTGTGAAAACACGTGTTTGGAGAGGTCAAACCTTTGGACCAATTACAGGCAGTTGTGGGAAGGCTATTACTATGATATTGTATTATGCAGGGTATTGGCTAAGAGTAGCAAAACGAGAGTTATCAGAAGAAGGTGAAAGAGATAATCTGTGGTTGAAGTCAAGAAGAAGACAGATTATTTGGGCAGATGCATCATGATATTGTTGAACCGGTGACACCGATCATGCATTGAGAGTGCGGACAACTGCGCCCAATGAACGGCATTTTGCTTATAATTCACTTACTATTGTAAGCAAGCTTTTCATACTTTATACTATGCCGGTTTGTTTGTAGCCTGACCTTTCTTTGGATGTCCTCTTTTCTGACCTCAAAAGTTCCTAAAGGCCCTAGTGAGAATTGAACTCGCGACCCCTGGTTTACAAGACCAGTGCTCTAACCACTGAGCTATGGAGCCTTACCTGTAAGCATCATAGTTATGTGTCATCATGAAGGGCTCACCCATTCACATACACACAACCACATCTGCACCGTCTGGTAGGTATTTAACTATGCTAATGCAGCAGTGATATATTCTATCACCCAAAAGTCACACCATTTATAAAAACACTGAATAATTTACCTCTAAATGTATATATCCTCTGAAATTGTTACAGTGTCATTCTTTGTCACAGTATACTTGTATACAGCTAAAACGACTCGAAATTTGCTTGACTTTGGCACTGGAAGGTGGTAGAATAAGTAACACCGACTACTACACCTCACAAGTGCTCTACATGGCATTGTGGACTGGTCTACTGTGCTAGCTTTTGGATCAACTTCAAGGTGAGCTTGAACAAGTCAAAAAATGTTCAGCTGTTTCAAACACACCTAGACAGTTTGAGAAATGGTGAGATGTCAACTAAAGACAGACAAGACTCATGGGTATTGGATCCAAATCACATCAAATTTGGATCTACCGATGATGTTCTTCCAACTCCCCAAAACAAAGTCAGTGGTTATGTGGAGATATGGGCAGTAAAATCTGGTCGCTCTCACAAAAACCTTGTATGGTCAGTGGGAAGGTGGAGTGAGTTGGTTCAGACATTTCAGTTTGTTCCAATACAACTTATAAATGACCAAAATAGTGGGTGTGAAAGTTGCGCTGGACGTTTTAGACCAAAGAACCAAAATTTGGTCCTACCAAAACAGGAGGTCTAAGTCTCTGGTTGAATTTCTTTGCTGTGTGAAAACACGTGTTTGGAGAGGTCAAACCTTTGGACCAATTACAGGCAGTTGTGGGAAGGCTATTACTATGATATTGTATTATGCAGGGTATTGGCTAAGAGTAGCAAAACGAGAGTTATCAGAAGAAGGTGAAAGAGATAATCTGTGGTTGAAGTCAAGAAGAAGACAGATTATTTGGGCAGATGCATCATGATATTGTTGAACCGGTGACACCGATCATGCATTGAGAGCGCGGACAACTGCGCCCAATGAACGGCATTTTGCTTATAATTCACTTACTATTGTAAGCAAGCTTTTCATACTTTATACTATGCCGGTTTGTTTGTAGCCTGACCTTTCTTTGGATGTCCTCTTTTCTGACCTCAAAAGTTCCTAAAGGCCCCAGCGAGAATTGAACTCGCGACCCCTGGTTTACAAGACCAGTGCTCTAACCACTGAGCTATGGAGCCTTACCTGTAAGCGTTATAGTTATGTGTCATCATGAAGGGCTCACCCATTCACATACACACAACCACATCTGCACCGTCTGGTAGGTATTTAACTATGCTAATGCAGCAGTGATATATTCTATCACCCAAAAGTCACACCATTTAAAAAAACACTGAATAATTTACCTCTAAATGTATATATCCTCTGAAATTGTTACAGTGTCATTTTGTGTCACAGTATACTTGTATACAGCTAAAACGACTCGAAATTTGCTTGACTTTGGCACTGGAAGGTGGTAGAATAAGTAACACCGACTACTACACCTCACAAGTGCTCTACATGGCATTGTGGACTGGTCTACTGTGCTAGCTTTTGGATCAACTTCAAGGTGAGCTTGAACAAGTCAAAAAATGTTCAGCTGTTTCAAACACACCTAGACAGTTTGAGAAATGGTGAGATGTCAACTAAAGACAGACAAGACTCATGGGTATTGGATCCAAATCACATCAAATTTGGATCTACCGATGATGTTCTTCCAACTCCCCAAAACAAAGTCAGTGGTTATGTGGAGATATGGGCAGTAAAATCTGGTCGCTCTCACAAAAACCTTGTATGGTCAGTGGGAAGGTGGAGTGAGTTTGTTCAGACATTTCAGTTTGTTCCAATACAACTTATAAATGACCAAAATAGTGGGTGTGAAAGTTGCGCTGGACGTTTTAGACCAAAGAACCAAAATTTGGTCCTACCAAAACAGGAGGTCTAAGTCTATGGTTGAATTTCTTTGCTGTGTGAAAACACGTGTTTGGATAGGTCAAACCTTTGGACCAATTACAGGCAGTTGTGGGAAGGCTATGACTATGATATTGTATTATGCAGGGTATTGGCTAAGAGTAGCAAAACGAGAGTTATCAGAAGAAGGTGAAAGAGATAATCTTTGGTTGAAGTCAAGAAGAATACAGATTATTTGGGCAGATGCATCATGATATTGTTGAACAGGTGACACCGATCATGCATGGAAAGTGCGGACAACTGCGCCCAATGAACGGCATTTTGCTTATAATTCACTTACTATTGTAAGCAAGCTTTTCATACTTTATACCACGGATGTAATTTTGGGGGGGGACGGGGGGGACATGTCCCCCCCACTTTTTCAAAAGCTGGTGTTGGTCCCCCTCAGTTTTTACGGTTAAAACCAAATATTTAAATAGCGACGAATCCATGTCCCCCCCACTTTTTAAATCAAAATTACGTCCATGCTTTATACTATGCCGGTTTGTTTGTAGACTGACCTTTCTTTGGATGTCCTCTTTTCTGACCTCAAAAGTTCCTAAAGGCCCCAGCGAGAATTGAACTCGCGACCCCTGGTTTACAAGACCAGTGCTCTAACCACTGAGCTATGGAGCCTTACCTGTAAGCGTTATAGTTATGTGTCATCATGAAGGGCTCACCCATTCACATACACACAACCACATCTGCACCGTCTGGTAGGTATTTAACTATGCTAATGCAGCAGTGATATATTCTATCACCCAAAAGTCACACCATTTATAAAAACACTGAATAATTTACCTCTAAATGTATATATCCTCTGAAATTGTTACAGTGTCATTTTGTGTCACAGTATACTTGTATACAGCTAAAACGACTCGAAATTTGCTTGACTTTGGCACTGGAAGGTGGTAGAATAAGTAACACCGACTACTACACCTCACAAGTGCTCTACATGGCATTGTGGACTGGTCTACTGTGCTAGCTTTTGGATCAACTTCAAGGTGAGCTTGAACAAGTCAAAAAATGTTCAGCTGTTTCAAACACACCTAGACAGTTTGAGAAATGGTGAGATGTCAACTAAAGACAGACAAGACTCATGGGTATTGGATCCAAATCACATCAAATTTGGATCTACCGATGATGTTCTTCCAACTCCCCAAAACAAAGTCAGTGGTTATGTGGAGATATGGGCAGTAAAATCTGGTCGCTCTCACAAAAACCTTGTATGGTCAGTGGGAAGGTGGAGTGAGTTGGTTCAGACATTTCAGTTTGTTCCAATACAACTTATAAATGACCAAAATAGTGGGTGTGAAAGTTGCGCTGGACGTTTTAGACCAAAGAACCAAAATTTGGTCCTACCAAAACAGGAGGTCTAAGTCTCTGGTTGAATTTCTTTGCTGTGTGAAAACACGTGTTTGGAGAGGTCAAACCTTTGGACCAATTACAGGCAGTTGTGGGAAGGCTATTACTATGATATTGTATTATGCAGGGTATTGGCTAAGAGTAGCAAAACGAGAGTTATCAGAAGAAGGTGAAAGAGATAATCTGTGGTTGAAGTCAAGAAGAAGACAGATTATTTGGGCAGATGCATCATGATATTGTTGAACCGGTGACACCGATCATGCATTGAGAGCGCGGACAACTGCGCCCAATGAACGGCATTTTGCTTATAATTCACTTACTATTGTAAGCAAGCTTTTCATACTTTATACTATGCCGGATTGTTTGTAGCCTGACCTTTCTTTGGATGTCCTCTTTTCTGACCTCAAAAGTTCCTAAAGGCCCCAGCGAGAATTGAACTCGCGACCCCTGGTTTACAAGACCAGTGCTCTAACCACTGAGCTATGGAGCCTTACCTGTAAGCGTTATAGTTATGTGTCATCATGAAGGGCTCACCCATTCACATACACACAACCACATCTGCACCGTCTGGTAGGTATTTAACTATGCTAATGCAGCAGTGATATATTCTATCACCCAAAAGTCACACCATTTAAAAAAACACTGAATAATTTACCTCTAAATGTATATATCCTCTGAAATTGTTACAGTGTCATTTTGTGTCACAGTATACTTGTATACAGCTAAAACGACTCGAAATTTGCTTGACTTTGGCACTGGAAGGTGGTAGAATAAGTAACACCGACTACTACACCTCACAAGTGCTCTACATGGCATTGTGGACTGGTCTACTGTGCTAGCTTTTGGATCAACTTCAAGGTGAGCTTGAACAAGTCAAAAAATGTTCAGCTGTTTCAAACACACCTAGACAGTTTGAGAAATGGTGAGATGTCAACTAAAGACAGACAAGACTCATGGGTATTGGATCCAAATCACATCAAATTTGGATCTACCGATGATGTTCTTCCAACTCCCCAAAACAAAGTCAGTGGTTATGTGGAGATATGGGCAGTAAAATCTGGTCGCTCTCACAAAAACCTTGTATGGTCAGTGGGAAGGTGGAGTGAGTTTGTTCAGACATTTCAGTTTGTTCCAATACAACTTATAAATGACCAAAATAGTGGGTGTGAAAGTTGCGCTGGACGTTTTAGACCAAAGAACCAAAATTTGGTCCTACCAAAACAGGAGGTCTAAGTCTATGGTTGAATTTCTTTGCTGTGTGAAAACACGTGTTTGGATAGGTCAAACCTTTGGACCAATTACAGGCAGTTGTGGGAAGGCTATGACTATGATATTGTATTATGCAGGGTATTGGCTAAGAGTAGCAAAACGAGAGTTATCAGAAGAAGGTGAAAGAGATAATCTTTGGTTGAAGTCAAGAAGAATACAGATTATTTGGGCAGATGCATCATGATATTGTTGAACAGGTGACACCGATCATGCATGGAAAGTGCGGACAACTGCGCCCAATGAACGGCATTTTGCTTATAATTCACTTACTATTGTAAGCAAGCTTTTCATACTTTATACCACGGATGTAATTTTGGGGGGGGACGGGGGGGACATGTCCCCCCCACTTTTTCAAAAGCTGGTGTTGGTCCCCCCCATTTTTTACGGTTAAAACCAAATATTTAAATAGCGACGAATCCATGTCCCCCCCACTTTTTAAATCAAAATTACGTCCATGCTTTATACTATGCCGGTTTGTTTGTAGACTGACCTTTCTTTGGATGTCCTCTTTTCTGACCTCAAAAGTTCCTAAAGGCCCCAGCGAGAATTGAACTCGCGACCCCTGGTTTACAAGACCAGTGCTCTAACCACTGAGCTATGGAGCCTTACCTGTAAGCGTTATAGTTATGTGTCATCATGAAGGGCTCACCCATTCACATACACACAACCACATCTGCACCGTCTGGTAGGTATTTAACTATGCTAATGCAGCAGTGATATATTATATCACCCAAAAGTCACACCATTTATAAAAACACTGAATAATTTACCTCTAAATGTATATATCCTCTGAAATTGTTACAGTGTCATTTTGTGTCACAGTATACTTGTATACAGCTAAAACGACTCGAAATTTGCTTGACTTTGGCACTGGAAGGTGGTAGAATAAGTAACACCGACTACTACACCTCACAAGTGCTCTACATGGCATTGTGGACTGGTCTACTGTGCTAGCTTTTGGATCAACTTCAAGGTGAGCTTGAACAAGTAAAAAAATGTTCAGCTGTTTCAAACACACCTAGACAGTTTGAGAAATGGTGAGATGTCAACTAAAGACAGACAAGACTCATGGGTATTGGATCCAAATCACATCAAATTTGGGTCTACCGATGATGTTCTTCCAACTCCCCAAAACAAAGTCAGTGGTTATGTGGAGATATGGGCAGTAAAATCTGGTCGCTCTCACAAAAACCTTGTATGGTCAGTGGGAAGGTGGAGTGAGTTGGTTCAGACATTTCAGTTTGTTCCAATACAACTTATAAATGACCAAAATAGTGGGTGTGAAAGTTGCGCTGGACGTTTTAGACCAAAGAACCAAAATTTGGTCCTACCAAAACAGGAGGTCTAAGTCTCTGGTTGAATTTCTTTGCTGTGTGAAAACACGTGTTTGGAGAGGTCACACCTTTGTACCAATTACAGGCAGTTGTGGGAAGGCTATTACTATGATATTGTATTATGCAGGGTATTGGCTAAGAGTAGCAAAACGAGAGTTATCAGAAGAAGGTGAAAGAGATAATCTGTGGTTGAAGTCAAGAAGAAGACAGATTATTTGGGCAGATGCATCATGATATTGTTGAACCGGTGACACCGATCATGCATTGAGAGCGCGGACAACTGCGCCCAATGAACGGCATTTTGCTTATAATTCACTTACTATTGTAAGCAAGCTTTTCATACTTTATACTATGCCGGTTTGTTTGTAGACTGACCTTTCTTTGGATGTCCTCTTTTCTGACCTCAAAAGTTCCTAAAGGCCCCAGCGAGAATTGAACTCGCGACCCCTGGTTTACAAGACCAGTGCTCTAACCACTGAGCTATGGAGCCTTACCTGTAAGCGTTATAGTTATGTGTCATCATGAAGGGCTCACCCATTCACATACACACAACCACATCTGCACCGTCTGGTAGGTATTTAACTATGCTAATGCAGCAGTGATATATTATATCACCCAAAAGTCACACCATTTATAAAAACACTGAATAATTTACCTCTAAATGTATATATCCTCTGAAATTGTTACAGTGTCATTTTGTGTCACAGTATACTTGTATACAGCTAAAACGACTCGAAATTTGCTTGACTTTGGCACTGGAAGGTGGTAGAATAAGTAACACCGACTACTACACCTCACAAGTGCTCTACATGGCATTGTGGACTGGTCTACTGTGCTAGCTTTTGGATCAACTTCAAGGTGAGCTTGAACAAGTAAAAAAATGTTCAGCTGTTTCAAACACACCTAGACAGTTTGAGAAATGGTGAGATGTCAACTAAAGACAGACAAGACTCATGGGTATTGGATCCAAATCACATCAAATTTGGGTCTACCGATGATGTTCTTCCAACTCCCCAAAACAAAGTCAGTGGTTATGTGGAGATATGGGCAGTAAAATCTGGTCGCTCTCACAAAAACCTTGTATGGTCAGTGGGAAGGTGGAGTGAGTTGGTTCAGACATTTCAGTTTGTTCCAATAGAACTTATAAATGACCAAAATAGTGGGTGTGAAAGTTGTGCTGGACGTTTTAGACCAAAGAACCAAAATTTGGTCCTACCAAAACAGGAGGTCTAAGTCTCTGGTTGAATTTCTTTGCTGTGTGAAAACACGTGTTTGGAGAGGTCACACCTTTGTACCAATTACAGGCAGTTGTGGGAAGGCTATTACTATGATATTGTATTATGCAGGGTATTGGCTAAGAGTAGCAAAACGAGAGTTATCAGAAGAAGGTGAAAGAGATAATCTGTGGTTGAAGTCAAGAAGAAGACAGATTATTTGGGCAGATGCATCATGATATTGTTGAACCGGTGACACCGATCATGCATTGAGAGCGCGGACAACTGCGCCCAATGAACGGCATTTTGCTTATAATTCACTTACTATTGTAAGCAAGCTTTTCATACTTTATACTATGCCGGTTTGTTTGTAGACTGACCTTTCTTTGGATGTCCTCTTTTCTGACCTCAAAAGTTCCTAAAGGCCCCAGCGAGAATTGAACTCGCGACCCCTGGTTTACAAGACCAGTGCTCTAACCACTGAGCTATGGAGCCTTACCTGTAAGCGTTATAGTTATGTGTCATCATGAAGGGCTCACCCATTCACATACACACAACCACATCTGCACCGTCTGGTAGGTATTTAACTATGCTAATGCAGCAGTGATATATTATATCACCCAAAAGTCACACCATTTATAAAAACACTGAATAATTTACCTCTAAATGTATATATCCTCTGAAATTGTTACAGTGTCATTTTGTGTCACAGTATACTTGTATACAGCTAAAACGACTCGAAATTTGCTTGACTTTGGCACTGGAAGGTGGTAGAATAAGTAACACCGACTACTACACCTCACAAGTGCTCTACATGGCATTGTGGACTGGTCTACTGTGCTAGCTTTTGGATCAACTTCAAGGTGAGCTTGAACAAGTAAAAAAATGTTCAGCTGTTTCAAACACACCTAGACAGTTTGAGAAATGGTGAGATGTCAACTAAAGACAGACAAGACTCATGGGTATTGGATCCAAATCACATCAAATTTGGGTCTACCGATGATGTTCTTCCAACTCCCCAAAACAAAGTCAGTGGTTATGTGGAGATATGGGCAGTAAAATCTGGTCGCTCTCACAAAAACCTTGTATGGTCAGTGGGAAGGTGGAGTGAGTTGGTTCAGACATTTCAGTTTGTTCCAATAGAACTTATAAATGACCAAAATAGTGGGTGTGAAAGTTGTGCTGGACGTTTTAGACCAAAGAACCAAAATTTGGTCCTACCAAAACAGGAGGTCTAAGTCTCTGGTTGAATTTCTTTGCTGTGTGAAAACACGTGTTTGGAGAGGTCACACCTTTGTACCAATTACAGGCAGTTGTGGGAAGGCTATTACTATGATATTGTATTATGCAGGGTATTGGCTAAGAGTAGCAAAACGAGAGTTATCAGAAGAAGGTGAAAGAGATAATCTGTGGTTGAAGTCAAGAAGAAGACAGATTATTTGGGCAGATGCATCATGATATTGTTGAACCGGTGACACCGATCATGCATTGAGAGCGCGGACAACTGCGCCCAATGAACGGCATTTTGCTTATAATTCACTTACTATTGTAAGCAAGCTTTTCATACTTTATACTATGCCGGTTTGTTTGTAGCCTGACCTTTCTTTGGATGTCCTCTTTTCTGACCTCAAAAGTTCCTAAAGGCCCCAGCGAGAATTGAACTCGCGACCCCTGGTTTACAAGACCAGTGCTCTAACCACTGAGCTATGGAGCCTTACCTGTAAGCGTTATAGTTATGTGTCATCATGAAGGGCTCACCCATTCACATACACACAACCACATCTGCACCGTCTGGTAGGTATTTAACTATGCTAATGCAGCAGTGATATATTATATCACCCAAAAGTCACACCATTTATAAAAACACTGAATAATTTACCTCTAAATGTATATATCCTCTGAAATTGTTACAGTGTCATTTTGTGTCACAGTATACTTGTATACAGCTAAAACGACTCGAAATTTGCTTGACTTTGGCACTGGAAGGTGGTAGAATAAGTAACACCGACTACTACACCTCACAAGTGCTCTACATGGCATTGTGGACTGGTCTACTGTGCTAGCTTTTGGATCAACTTCAAGGTGAGCTTGAACAAGTAAAAAAATGTTCAGCTGTTTCAAACACACCTAGACAGTTTGAGAAATGGTGAGATGTCAACTAAAGACAGACAAGACTCATGGGTATTGGATCCAAATCACATCAAATTTGGGTCTACCGATGATGTTCTTCCAACTCCCCAAAACAAAGTCAGTGGTTATGTGGAGATATGGGCAGTAAAATCTGGTCGCTCTCACAAAAACCTTGTATGGTCAGTGGGAAGGTGGAGTGAGTTGGTTCAGACATTTCAGTTTGTTCCAATAGAACTTATAAATGACCAAAATAGTGGGTGTGAAAGTTGTGCTGGACGTTTTAGACCAAAGAACCAAAATTTGGTCCTACCAAAACAGGAGGTCTAAGTCTCTGGTTGAATTTCTTTGCTGTGTGAAAACACGTGTTTGGAGAGGTCACACCTTTGTACCAATTACAGGCAGTTGTGGGAAGGCTATTACTATGATATTGTATTATGCAGGGTATTGGCTAAGAGTAGCAAAACGAGAGTTATCAGAAGAAGGTGAAAGAGATAATCTGTGGTTGAAGTCAAGAAGAAGACAGATTATTTGGGCAGATGCATCATGATATTGTTGAACCGGTGACACCGATCATGCATTGAGAGCGCGGACAACTGCGCCCAATGAACGGCATTTTGCTTATAATTCACTTACTATTGTAAGCAAGCTTTTCATACTTTATACTATGCCGGTTTGTTTGTAGACTGACCTTTCTTTGGATGTCCTCTTTTCTGACCTCAAAAGTTCCTAAAGGCCCCAGCGAGAATTGAACTCGCGACCCCTGGTTTACAAGACCAGTGCTCTAACCACTGAGCTATGGAGCCTTACCTGTAAGCGTTATAGTTATGTGTCATCATGAAGGGCTCACCCATTCACATACACACAACCACATCTGCACCGTCTGGTAGGTATTTAACTATGCTAATGCAGCAGTGATATATTATATCACCCAAAAGTCACACCATTTATAAAAACACTGAATAATTTACCTCTAAATGTATATATCCTCTGAAATTGTTACAGTGTCATTTTGTGTCACAGTATACTTGTATACAGCTAAAACGACTCGAAATTTGCTTGACTTTGGCACTGGAAGGTGGTAGAATAAGTAACACCGACTACTACACCTCACAAGTGCTCTACATGGCATTGTGGACTGGTCTACTGTGCTAGCTTTTGGATCAACTTCAAGGTGAGCTTGAACAAGTAAAAAAATGTTCAGCTGTTTCAAACACACCTAGACAGTTTGAGAAATGGTGAGATGTCAACTAAAGACAGACAAGACTCATGGGTATTGGATCCAAATCACATCAAATTTGGGTCTACCGATGATGTTCTTCCAACTCCCCAAAACAAAGTCAGTGGTTATGTGGAGATATGGGCAGTAAAATCTGGTCGCTCTCACAAAAACCTTGTATGGTCAGTGGGAAGGTGGAGTGAGTTGGTTCAGACATTTCAGTTTGTTCCAATAGAACTTATAAATGACCAAAATAGTGGGTGTGAAAGTTGTGCTGGACGTTTTAGACCAAAGAACCAAAATTTGGTCCTACCAAAACAGGAGGTCTAAGTCTCTGGTTGAATTTCTTTGCTGTGTGAAAACACGTGTTTGGAGAGGTCACACCTTTGTACCAATTACAGGCAGTTGTGGGAAGGCTATTACTATGATATTGTATTATGCAGGGTATTGGCTAAGAGTAGCAAAACGAGAGTTATCAGAAGAAGGTGAAAGAGATAATCTGTGGTTGAAGTCAAGAAGAAGACAGATTATTTGGGCAGATGCATCATGATATTGTTGAACCGGTGACACCGATCATGCATTGAGAGCGCGGACAACTGCGCCCAATGAACGGCATTTTGCTTATAATTCACTTACTATTGTAAGCAAGCTTTTCATACTTTATACTATGCCGGTTTGTTTGTAGCCTGACCTTTCTTTGGATGTCCTCTTTTCTGACCTCAAAAGTTCCTAAAGGCCCCAGCGAGAATTGAACTCGCGACCCCTGGTTTACAAGACCAGTGCTCTAACCACTGAGCTATGGAGCCTTACCTGTAAGCGTTATAGTTATGTGTCATCATGAAGGGCTCACCCATTCACATACACACAACCACATCTGCACCGTCTGGTAGGTATTTAACTATGCTAATGCAGCAGTGATATATTCTATCACCCAAAAGTCACACCATTTATAAAAACACTGAATAATTTACCTCTAAATGTATATATCCTCTGAAATTGTTACAGTGTCATTTTGTGTCACAGTATACTTGTATACAGCTAAAACGACTCGAAATTTGCTTGACTTTGGCACTGGAAGGTGGTAGAATAAGTAACACCGACTACTACACCTCACAAGTGCTCTACATGGCATTGTGGACTGGTCTACTGTGCTAGCTTTTGGATCAACTTCAAGGTGAGCTTGAACAAGTCAAAAAATGTTCAGCTGTTTCAAACACACCTAGACAGTTTGAGAAATGGTGAGATGTCAACTAAAGACAGACAAGACTCATGGGTATTGGATCCAAATCACATCAAATTTGGGTCTACCGATGATGTTCTTCCAACTCCCCAAAACAAAGTCAGTGGTTATGTGGAGATATGGGCAGTAAAATCTGGTCGCTCTCACAAAAACCTTGTATGGTCAGTGGGAAAATGGAGTGAGTTGGTTCAGACATTTCAGTTTGTTCCAATACAACTTATAAATGACCAAAATAGTGGGTGTGAAAGTTGCGCTGGACGTTTTAGACCAAAGAACCAAAATTTGGTCCTACCAAAACAGGAGGTCTAAGTCTCTGGTTGAATTTCTTTGCTGTGTGAAAACACGTGTTTGGAGAGGTCAAACCTTTGGACCAATTACAGGCAGTTGTGGGAAGGCTATTACTATGATATTGTATTATGCAGGGTATTGGCTAAGAGTAGCAAAACGAGAGTTATCAGAAGAAGGTGAAAGAGATAATCTGTGGTTGAAGTCAAGAAGAAGACAGATTATTTGGGCAGATGCATCATGATATTGTTGAACCGGTGACACCGATCATGCATTGAGAGCGCGGACAACTGCGCCCAATGAACGGCATTTTGCTTATAATTCACTTACTATTGTAAGCAAGCTTTTCATACTTTATACTATGCCGGTTTGTTTGTAGCCTGACCTTTCTTTGGATGTCCTCTTTTCTGACCTCAAAAGTTCCTAAAGGCCCCAGCGAGAATTGAACTCGCGACCCCTGGTTTACAAGACCAGTGCTCTAACCACTGAGCTATGGAGCCTTACCTGTAAGCGTTATAGTTATGTGTCATCATGAAGGGCTCACCCATTCACATACACACAACCACATCTGCACCGTCTGGTAGGTATTTAACTATGCTAATGCAGCAGTGATATATTCTATCACCCAAAAGTCACACCATTTATAAAAACACTGAATAATTTACCTCTAAATGTATATATCCTCTGAAATTGTTACAGTGTCATTTTGTGTCACAGTATACTTGTATACAGCTAAAACGACTCGAAATTTGCTTGACTTTGGCACTGGAAGGTGGTAGAATAAGTAACACCGACTACTACACCTCACAAGTGCTCTACATGGCATTGTGGACTGGTCTACTGTGCTAGCTTTTGGATCAACTTCAAGGTGAGCTTGAACAAGTCAAAAAATGTTCAGCTGTTTCAAACACACCTAGACAGTTTGAGAAATGGTGAGATGTCAACTAAAGACAGACAAGACTCATGGGTATTGGATCCAAATCACATCAAATTTGGGTCTACCGATGATGTTCTTCCAACTCCCCAAAACAAAGTCAGTGGTTATGTGGAGATATGGGCAGTAAAATCTGGTCGCTCTCACAAAAACCTTGTATGGTCAGTGGGAAGGTGGAGTGAGTTGGTTCAGACATTTCAGTTTGTTCCAATACAACTTATAAATGACCAAAATAGTGGGTGTGAAAGTTGCGCTGGACGTTTTAGACCAAAGAACCAAAATTTGGTCCTACCAAAACAGGAGGTCTAAGTCTATGGTTGAATTTCTTTGCTGTGTGAAAACACGTGTTTGGATAGGTCAAACCTTTGGACCAATTACAGGCAGTTGTGGGAAGGCTATGACTATGATATTGTATTATGCAGGGTATTGGCTAAGAGTAGCAAAACGAGAGTTATCAGAAGAAGGTGAAAGAGATAATCTTTGGTTGAAGTCAAGAAGAAGACAGATTATTTGGGCAGATGCATCATGATATTGTTGAACAGGTGACACCGATCATGCATGGAGAGTGCGGACAACTGCGCCCAATGAACGGCATTTTGCTTATAATTCACTTACTATTGTAAGCAAGCTTTTCATACTTTATACTATGCCGGTTTGTTTGTAGCCTGACCTTTCTTTGGATGTCCTCTTTTCTGACCTCAAAAGTTCCTAAAGGCCCTAGTGAGAATTGAACTTGCGACCCCTGGTTTACAAGACCAGTGCTCTAACCACTGAGCTATGGAGCCTTACCTGTAAGCATCATAGTTATGTGTCATCATGAAGGGCTCACCCATTCACATACACACAACCACATCTGCACCGTCTGGTAGGTATTTAACTATGCTAATGCAGCAGTGATATATTCTATCACCCAAAAGTCACACCATTTATAAAAACACTGAATAATTTACCTCTAAATGTATATATCCTCTGAAATTGTTACAGTGTCATTCTTTGTCACAGTATACTTGTATACAGCTAAAACGACTCGAAATTTGCTTGACTTTGGCACTGGAAGGTGGTAGAATAAGTAACACCGACTACTACACCTCACAAGTGCTCTACATGGCATTGTGGACTGGTCTACTGTGCTAGCTTTTGGATCAACTTCAAGGTGAGCTTGAACAAGTCAAAAAATGTTCAGCTGTTTCAAACACACCTAGACAGTTTGAGAAATGGTGAGATGTCAACTAAAGACAGACAAGACTCATGGGTATTGGATCCAAATCACATCAAATTTGGATCTACCGATGATGTTCTTCCAACTCCCCAAAACAAAGTCAGTGGTTATGTGGAGATATGGGCAGTAAAATCTGGTCGCTCTCACAAAAACCTTGTATGGTCAGTGGGAAGGTGGAGTGAGTTGGTTCAGACATTTCAGTTTGTTCCAATACAACTTATAAATGACCAAAATAGTGGGTGTGAAAGTTGCGCTGGACGTTTTAGACCAAAGAACCAAAATTTGGTCCTACCAAAACAGGAGGTCTAAGTCTCTGGTTGAATTTCTTTGCTGTGTGAAAACACGTGTTTGGAGAGGTCAAACCTTTGGACCAATTACAGGCAGTTGTGGGAAGGCTATTACTATGATATTGTATTATGCAGGGTATTGGCTAAGAGTAGCAAAACGAGAGTTATCAGAAGAAGGTGAAAGAGATAATCTGTGGTTGAAGTCAAGAAGAAGACAGATTATTTGGGCAGATGCATCATGATATTGTTGAACCGGTGACACCGATCATGCATTGAGAGCGCGGACAACTGCGCCCAATGAACGGCATTTTGCTTATAATTCACTTACTATTGTAAGCAAGCTTTTCATACTTTATACTATGCCGGTTTGTTTGTAGCCTGACCTTTCTTTGGATGTCCTCTTTTCTGACCTCAAAAGTTCCTAAAGGCCCCAGCGAGAATTGAACTCGCGACCCCTGGTTTACAAGACCAGTGCTCTAACCACTGAGCTATGGAGCCTTACCTGTAAGCGTTATAGTTATGTGTCATCATGAAGGGCTCACCCATTCACATACACACAACCACATCTGCACCGTCTGGTAGGTATTTAACTATGCTAATGCAGCAGTGATATATTCTATCACCCAAAAGTCACACCATTTAAAAAAACACTGAATAATTTACCTCTAAATGTATATATCCTCTGAAATTGTTACAGTGTCATTTTGTGTCACAGTATACTTGTATACAGCTAAAACGACTCGAAATTTGCTTGACTTTGGCACTGGAAGGTGGTAGAATAAGTAACACCGACTACTACACCTCACAAGTGCTCTACATGGCATTGTGGACTGGTCTACTGTGCTAGCTTTTGGATCAACTTCAAGGTGAGCTTGAACAAGTCAAAAAATGTTCAGCTGTTTCAAACACACCTAGACAGTTTGAGAAATGGTGAGATGTCAACTAAAGACAGACAAGACTCATGGGTATTGGATCCAAATCACATCAAATTTGGATCTACCGATGATGTTCTTCCAACTCCCCAAAACAAAGTCAGTGGTTATGTGGAGATATGGGCAGTAAAATCTGGTCGCTCTCACAAAAACCTTGTATGGTCAGTGGGAAGGTGGAGTGAGTTTGTTCAGACATTTCAGTTTGTTCCAATACAACTTATAAATGACCAAAATAGTGGGTGTGAAAGTTGCGCTGGACGTTTTAGACCAAAGAACCAAAATTTGGTCCTACCAAAACAGGAGGTCTAAGTCTATGGTTGAATTTCTTTGCTGTGTGAAAACACGTGTTTGGATAGGTCAAACCTTTGGACCAATTACAGGCAGTTGTGGGAAGGCTATGACTATGATATTGTATTATGCAGGGTATTGGCTAAGAGTAGCAAAACGAGAGTTATCAGAAGAAGGTGAAAGAGATAATCTTTGGTTGAAGTCAAGAAGAATACAGATTATTTGGGCAGATGCATCATGATATTGTTGAACAGGTGACACCGATCATGCATGGAAAGTGCGGACAACTGCGCCCAATGAACGGCATTTTGCTTATAATTCACTTACTATTGTAAGCAAGCTTTTCATACTTTATACCACGGATGTAATTTTGGGGGGGGACGGGGGGGACATGTCCCCCCCACTTTTTCAAAAGCTGGTGTTGGTCCCCCTCAGTTTTTACGGTTAAAACCAAATATTTAAATAGCGACGAATCCATGTCCCCCCCACTTTTTAAATCAAAATTACGTCCATGCTTTATACTATGCCGGTTTGTTTGTAGACTGACCTTTCTTTGGATGTCCTCTTTTCTGACCTCAAAAGTTCCTAAAGGCCCCAGCGAGAATTGAACTCGCGACCCCTGGTTTACAAGACCAGTGCTCTAACCACTGAGCTATGGAGCCTTACCTGTAAGTGTTATAGTTATGTGTCATCATGAAGGGCTCACCCATTCACATACACACAACCACATCTGCACCGTCTGGTAGGTATTTAACTATGCTAATGCAGCAGTGATATATTCTATCACCCAAAAGTCACACCATTTATAAAAACACTGAATAATTTACCTCTAAATGTATATATCCTCTGAAATTGTTACAGTGTCATTTTGTGTCACAGTATACTTGTATACAGCTAAAACGACTCGAAATTTGCTTGACTTTGGCACTGGAAGGTGGTAGAATAAGTAACACCGACTACTACACCTCACAAGTGCTCTACATGGCATTGTGGACTGGTCTACTGTGCTAGCTTTTGGATCAACTTCAAGGTGAGCTTGAACAAGTCAAAAAATGTTCAGCTGTTTCAAACACACCTAGACAGTTTGAGAAATGGTGAGATGTCAACTAAAGACAGACAAGACTCATGGGTATTGGATCCAAATCACATCAAATTTGGATCTACCGATGATGTTCTTCCAACTCCCCAAAACAAAGTCAGTGGTTATGTGGAGATATGGGCAGTAAAATCTGGTCGCTCTCACAAAAACCTTGTATGGTCAGTGGGAAGGTGGAGTGAGTTGGTTCAGACATTTCAGTTTGTTCCAATACAACTTATAAATGACCAAAATAGTGGGTGTGAAAGTTGCGCTGGACGTTTTAGACCAAAGAACCAAAATTTGGTCCTACCAAAACAGGAGGTCTAAGTCTCTGGTTGAATTTCTTTGCTGTGTGAAAACACGTGTTTGGAGAGGTCAAACCTTTGGACCAATTACAGGCAGTTGTGGGAAGGCTATTACTATGATATTGTATTATGCAGGGTATTGGCTAAGAGTAGCAAAACGAGAGTTATCAGAAGAAGGTGAAAGAGATAATCTGTGGTTGAAGTCAAGAAGAAGACAGATTATTTGGGCAGATGCATCATGATATTGTTGAACAGGTGACACCGATCATGCATGGAGAGTGCGGACAACTGCGCCCAATGAACAGCATTTTGCTTATAATTCACTTACTATTGTAAGCAAGCTTTTCATACTTTATACTATGCCGGTTTGTTTGTAGACTGACCTTTCTTTGGATGTCCTCTTTTCTGACCTCAAAAGTTCCTAAAGGCCCCAGCGAGAATTGAACTCGCAACCCCTGGTTTACAAGACCAGTGCTCTAACCACTGAGCTATGGAGCCTTACCTGTAAGCATTATAGTTATGTGTCATCATGAAGGGCTCACCCATTCACATACACACAACCACATCTGCACCGTCTGGTAGGTATTTAACTATGCTAATGCAGCACTGATATATTATATCACTCAAAAGTCACACCATTTATAAAAACACTGAATAATTTACCTCTAAATGTATATATCCTCTGAAATTGTTACAGTGTCATTTTGTGTCACAGTATACTTGTATACAGCTAAAACGACTCGAAATTTGCTTGACTTTGGCACTGGAAGGTGGTAGAATAAGTAACACCGACTACTACACCTCACAAGTGCTCTACATGGCATTGTGGACTGGTCTACTGTGCTAGCTTTTGGATCAACTTCAAGGTGAGCTTGAACAAGTAAAAAAATGTTCAGCTGTTTCAAACACACCTAGACAGTTTGAGAAATGGTGAGATGTCAACTAAAGACAGACAAGACTCATGGGTATTGGATCCAAATCACATCAAATTTGGGTCTACCGATGATGTTCTTCCAACTCCCCAAAACAAAGTCAGTGGTTATGTGGAGATATGGACAGTAAAATCTGGTCGCTCTCACAAAAACCTTGTATGGTCAGTGGGAAGGTGGAGTGAGTTGGTTCAGACATTTCAGTTTGTTCCAATACAACTTATAAATGACCAAAATAGTGGGTGTGAAAGTTGCGCTGGACGTTTTAGACCAAAGAACCAAAATTTGGTCCTACCAAAACAGGAGGTCTAAGTCTCTGGTTGAATTTCTTTGCTGTGTGAAAACACGTGTTTGGAGAGGTCACACCTTTGTACCAATTACAGGCAGTTGTGGGAAGGCTATTACTATGATATTGTATTATGCAGGGTATTGGCTAAGAGTAGCAAAACGAGAGTTATCAGAAGAAGGTGAAAGAGATAATCTGTGGTTGAAGTCAAGAAGAAGACAGATTATTTGGGCAGATGCATCATGATATTGTTGAACCGGTGACACCGATCATGCATTGAGAGCGGGGACAACTGCGCCCAATGAACGGCATTTTGCTTATAATTCACTTACTATTGTAAGCAAGCTTTTCATACTTTATACTATGCCGGTTTGTTTGTAGCCTGACCTTTCTTTGGATGTCCTCTTTTCTGACCTCAAAAGTTCCTAAAGGCCCCAGCGAGAATTGAACTCGCGACCCCTGGTTTACAAGACCAGTGCTCTAACCACTGAGCTATGGAGCCTTACCTGTAAGCGTTATAGTTATGTGTCATCATGAAGGGCTCACCCATTCACATACACACAACCACATCTGCACCGTCTGGTAGGTATTTAACTATGCTAATGCAGCAGTGATATATTCTATCACCCAAAAGTCACACCATTTATAAAAACACTGAATAATTTACCTCTAAATGTATATATCCTCTGAAATTGTTACAGTGTCATTTTGTGTCACAGTATACTTGTATACAGCTAAAACGACTCGAAATTTGCTTGACTTTGGCACTGGAAGGTGGTAGAATAAGTAACACCGACTACTACACCTCACAAGTGCTCTACATGGCATTGTGGACTGGTCTACTGTGCTAGCTTTTGGATCAACTTCAAGGTGAGCTTGAACAAGTAAAAAAATGTTCAGCTGTTTCAAACACACCTAGACAGTTTGAGAAATGGTGAGATGTCAACTAAAGACAGACAAGACTCATGGGTATTGGATCCAAATCACATCAAATTTGGGTCTACCGATGATGTTCTTCCAACTCCCCAAAACAAAGTCAGTGGTTATGTGGAGATATGGGCAGTAAAATCTGGTCGCTCTCACAAAAACCTTGTATGGTCAGTGGGAAGGTGGAGTGAGTTGGTTCAGACATTTCAGTTTGTTCCAATACAACTTATAAATGACCAAAATAGTGGGTGTGAAAGTTGCGCTGGACGTTTTAGACCAAAGAACCAAAATTTGGTCCTACCAAAACAGGAGGTCTAAGTCTCTGGTTGAATTTCTTTGCTGTGTGAAAACACGTGTTTGGAGAGGTCACACCTTTGTACCAATTACAGGCAGTTGTGGGAAGGCTATTACTATGATATTGTATTATGCAGGGTATTGGCTAAGAGTAGCAAAACGAGAGTTATCAGAAGAAGGTGAAAGAGATAATCTGTGGTTGAAGTCAAGAAGAAGACAGATTATTTGGGCAGATGCATCATGATATTGTTGAACCGGTGACACCGATCATGCATTGAGAGCGCGGACAACTGCGCCCAATGAACGGCATTTTGCTTATAATTCACTTACTATTGTAAGCAAGCTTTTCATACTTTATACTATGCCGGTTTGTTTGTAGACTGACCTTTCTTTGGATGTCCTCTTTTCTGACCTCAAAAGTTCCTAAAGGCCCCAGCGAGAATTGAACTCGCGACCCCTGGTTTACAAGACCAGTGCTCTAACCACTGAGCTATGGAGCCTTACCTGTAAGCGTTATAGTTATGTGTCATCATGAAGGGCTCACCCATTCACATACACACAACCACATCTGCACCGTCTGGTAGGTATTTAACTATGCTAATGCAGCAGTGATATATTATATCACCCAAAAGTCACACCATTTATAAAAACACTGAATAATTTACCTCTAAATGTATATATCCTCTGAAATTGTTACAGTGTCATTTTGTGTCACAGTATACTTGTATACAGCTAAAACGACTCGAAATTTGCTTGACTTTGGCACTGGAAGGTGGTAGAATAAGTAACACCGACTACTACACCTCACAAGTGCTCTACATGGCATTGTGGACTGGTCTACTGTGCTAGCTTTTGGATCAACTTCAAGGTGAGCTTGAACAAGTAAAAAAATGTTCAGCTGTTTCAAACACACCTAGACAGTTTGAGAAATGGTGAGATGTCAACTAAAGACAGACAAGACTCATGGGTATTGGATCCAAATCACATCAAATTTGGGTCTACCGATGATGTTCTTCCAACTCCCCAAAACAAAGTCAGTGGTTATGTGGAGATATGGGCAGTAAAATCTGGTCGCTCTCACAAAAACCTTGTATGGTCAGTGGGAAGGTGGAGTGAGTTGGTTCAGACATTTCAGTTTGTTCCAATAGAACTTATAAATGACCAAAATAGTGGGTGTGAAAGTTGTGCTGGACGTTTTAGACCAAAGAACCAAAATTTGGTCCTACCAAAACAGGAGGTCTAAGTCTCTGGTTGAATTTCTTTGCTGTGTGAAAACACGTGTTTGGAGAGGTCACACCTTTGTACCAATTACAGGCAGTTGTGGGAAGGCTATTACTATGATATTGTATTATGCAGGGTATTGGCTAAGAGTAGCAAAACGAGAGTTATCAGAAGAAGGTGAAAGAGATAATCTGTGGTTGAAGTCAAGAAGAAGACAGATTATTTGGGCAGATGCATCATGATATTGTTGAACCGGTGACACCGATCATGCATTGAGAGCGCGGACAACTGCGCCCAATGAACGGCATTTTGCTTATAATTCACTTACTATTGTAAGCAAGCTTTTCATACTTTATACTATGCCGGTTTGTTTGTAGCCTGACCTTTCTTTGGATGTCCTCTTTTCTGACCTCAAAAGTTCCTAAAGGCCCCAGCGAGAATTGAACTCGCGACCCCTGGTTTACAAGACCAGTGCTCTAACCACTGAGCTATGGAGCCTTACCTGTAAGCGTTATAGTTATGTGTCATCATGAAGGGCTCACCCATTCACATACACACAACCACATCTGCACCGTCTGGTAGGTATTTAACTATGCTAATGCAGCAGTGATATATTCTATCACCCAAAAGTCACACCATTTATAAAAACACTGAATAATTTACCTCTAAATGTATATATCCTCTGAAATTGTTACAGTGTCATTTTGTGTCACAGTATACTTGTATACAGCTAAAACGACTCGAAATTTGCTTGACTTTGGCACTGGAAGGTGGTAGAATAAGTAACACCGACTACTACACCTCACAAGTGCTCTACATGGCATTGTGGACTGGTCTACTGTGCTAGCTTTTGGATCAACTTCAAGGTGAGCTTGAACAAGTCAAAAAATGTTCAGCTGTTTCAAACACACCTAGACAGTTTGAGAAATGGTGAGATGTCAACTAAAGACAGACAAGACTCATGGGTATTGGATCCAAATCACATCAAATTTGGGTCTACCGATGATGTTCTTCCAACTCCCCAAAACAAAGTCAGTGGTTATGTGGAGATATGGGCAGTAAAATCTGGTCGCTCTCACAAAAACCTTGTATGGTCAGTGGGAAAATGGAGTGAGTTGGTTCAGACATTTCAGTTTGTTCCAATACAACTTATAAATGACCAAAATAGTGGGTGTGAAAGTTGCGCTGGACGTTTTAGACCAAAGAACCAAAATTTGGTCCTACCAAAACAGGAGGTCTAAGTCTCTGGTTGAATTTCTTTGCTGTGTGAAAACACGTGTTTGGAGAGGTCAAACCTTTGGACCAATTACAGGCAGTTGTGGGAAGGCTATTACTATGATATTGTATTATGCAGGGTATTGGCTAAGAGTAGCAAAACGAGAGTTATCAGAAGAAGGTGAAAGAGATAATCTGTGGTTGAAGTCAAGAAGAAGACAGATTATTTGGGCAGATGCATCATGATATTGTTGAACCGGTGACACCGATCATGCATTGAGAGCGCGGACAACTGCGCCCAATGAACGGCATTTTGCTTATAATTCACTTACTATTGTAAGCAAGCTTTTCATACTTTATACTATGCCGGTTTGTTTGTAGCCTGACCTTTCTTTGGATGTCCTCTTTTCTGACCTCAAAAGTTCCTAAAGGCCCCAGCGAGAATTGAACTCGCGACCCCTGGTTTACAAGACCAGTGCTCTAACCACTGAGCTATGGAGCCTTACCTGTAAGCGTTATAGTTATGTGTCATCATGAAGGGCTCACCCATTCACATACACACAACCACATCTGCACCGTCTGGTAGGTATTTAACTATGCTAATGCAGCAGTGATATATTCTATCACCCAAAAGTCACACCATTTATAAAAACACTGAATAATTTACCTCTAAATGTATATATCCTCTGAAATTGTTACAGTGTCATTTTGTGTCACAGTATACTTGTATACAGCTAAAACGACTCGAAATTTGCTTGACTTTGGCACTGGAAGGTGGTAGAATAAGTAACACCGACTACTACACCTCACAAGTGCTCTACATGGCATTGTGGACTGGTCTACTGTGCTAGCTTTTGGATCAACTTCAAGGTGAGCTTGAACAAGTCAAAAAATGTTCAGCTGTTTCAAACACACCTAGACAGTTTGAGAAATGGTGAGATGTCAACTAAAGACAGACAAGACTCATGGGTATTGGATCCAAATCACATCAAATTTGGGTCTACCGATGATGTTCTTCCAACTCCCCAAAACAAAGTCAGTGGTTATGTGGAGATATGGGCAGTAAAATCTGGTCGCTCTCACAAAAACCTTGTATGGTCAGTGGGAAGGTGGAGTGAGTTGGTTCAGACATTTCAGTTTGTTCCAATAGAACTTATAAATGACCAAAATAGTGGGTGTGAAAGTTGTGCTGGACGTTTTAGACCAAAGAACCAAAATTTGGTCCTACCAAAACAGGAGGTCTAAGTCTCTGGTTGAATTTCTTTGCTGTGTGAAAACACGTGTTTGGAGAGGTCACACCTTTGTACCAATTACAGGCAGTTGTGGGAAGGCTATTACTATGATATTGTATTATGCAGGGTATTGGCTAAGAGTAGCAAAACGAGAGTTATCAGAAGAAGGTGAAAGAGATAATCTGTGGTTGAAGTCAAGAAGAAGACAGATTATTTGGGCAGATGCATCATGATATTGTTGAACCGGTGACACCGATCATGCATTGAGAGCGCGGACAACTGCGCCCAATGAACGGCATTTTGCTTATAATTCACTTACTATTGTAAGCAAGCTTTTCATACTTTATACTATGCCGGTTTGTTTGTAGCCTGACCTTTCTTTGGATGTCCTCTTTTCTGACCTCAAAAGTTCCTAAAGGCCCCAGCGAGAATTGAACTCGCGACCCCTGGTTTACAAGACCAGTGCTCTAACCACTGAGCTATGGAGCCTTACCTGTAAGCGTTATAGTTATGTGTCATCATGAAGGGCTCACCCATTCACATACACACAACCACATCTGCACCGTCTGGTAGGTATTTAACTATGCTAATGCAGCAGTGATATATTCTATCACCCAAAAGTCACACCATTTATAAAAACACTGAATAATTTACCTCTAAATGTATATATCCTCTGAAATTGTTACAGTGTCATTTTGTGTCACAGTATACTTGTATACAGCTAAAACGACTCGAAATTTGCTTGACTTTGGCACTGGAAGGTGGTAGAATAAGTAACACCGACTACTACACCTCAGAAGTGCTCTACATGGCATTGTGGACTGGTCTACTGTGCTAGCTTTTGGATCAACTTCAAGGTGAGCTTGAACAAGTAAAAAAATGTTCAGCTGTTTCAAACACACCTAGACAGTTTGAGAAATGGTGAGATGTCAACTAAAGACAGACAAGACTCATGGGTATTGGATCCAAATCACATCAAATTTGGGTCTACCGATGATGTTCTTCCAACTCCCCAAAACAAAGTCAGTGGTTATGTGGAGATATGGGCAGTAAAATCTGGTCGCTCTCACAAAAACCTTGTATGGTCAGTGGGAAAATGGAGTGAGTTGGTTCAGACATTTCAGTTTGTTCCAATACAACTTATAAATGACCAAAATAGTGGGTGTGAAAGTTGCGCTGGACGTTTTAGACCAAAGAACCAAAATTTGGTCCTACCAAAACAGGAGGTCTAAGTCTCTGGTTGAATTTCTTTGCTGTGTGAAAACACGTGTTTGGAGAGGTCAAACCTTTGGACCAATTACAGGCAGTTGTGGGAAGGCTATTACTATGATATTGTATTATGCAGGGTATTGGCT
Source organism: Brachyhypopomus gauderio (assembly GCF_052324685.1). NCBI lineage: Eukaryota > Metazoa > Chordata > Actinopteri > Gymnotiformes > Hypopomidae > Brachyhypopomus > Brachyhypopomus gauderio. The sequence continues at coordinate 31,094,208 of NC_135217.1, forward strand.
AAGAGTAGCAAAACGAGAGTTATCAGAAGAAGGTGAAAGAGATAATCTGTGGTTGAAGTCAAGAAGAAGACAGATTATTTGGGCAGATGCATCATGATATTGTTGAACCGGTGACACCGATCATGCATTGAGAGCGCGGACAACTGCGCCCAATGAACGGCATTTTGCTTATAATTCACTTACTATTGTAAGCAAGCTTTTCATACTTTATACTATGCCGGTTTGTTTGTAGCCTGACCTTTCTTTGGATGTCCTCTTTTCTGACCTCAAAAGTTCCTAAAGGCCCCAGCGAGAATTGAACTCGCGACCCCTGGTTTACAAGACCAGTGCTCTAACCACTGAGCTATGGAGCCTTACCTGTAAGCGTTATAGTTATGTGTCATCATGAAGGGCTCACCCATTCACATACACACAACCACATCTGCACCGTCTGGTAGGTATTTAACTATGCTAATGCAGCAGTGATATATTCTATCACCCAAAAGTCACACCATTTATAAAAACACTGAATAATTTACCTCTAAATGTATATATCCTCTGAAATTGTTACAGTGTCATTTTGTGTCACAGTATACTTGTATACAGCTAAAACGACTCGAAATTTGCTTGACTTTGGCACTGGAAGGTGGTACAATAAGTAACACCGACTACTACACCTCACAAGTGCTCTACATGGCATTGTGGACTGGTCTACTGTGCTAGCTTTTGGATCAACTTCAAGGTGAGCTTGAACAAGTCAAAAAATGTTCAGCTGTTTCAAACACACCTAGACAGTTTGAGAAATGGTGAGATGTCAACTAAAGACAGACAAGACTCATGGGTATTGGATCCAAATCACATCAAATTTGGGTCTACCGATGATGTTCTTCCAACTCCCCAAAACAAAGTCAGTGGTTATGTGGAGATATGGGCAGTAAAATCTGGTCGCTCTCACAAAAACCTTGTATGGTCAGTGGGAAGGTGGAGTGAGTTGGTTCAGACATTTCAGTTTGTTCCAATACAACTTATAAATGACCAAAATAGTGGGTGTGAAAGTTGCGCTGGACGTTTTAGACCAAAGAACCAAAATTTGGTCCTACCAAAACAGGAGGTCTAAGTCTATGGTTGAATTTCTTTGCTGTGTGAAAACACGTGTTTGGATAGGTCAAACCTTTGGACCAATTACAGGCAGTTGTGGGAAGGCTATAACTATGATATTGTATTATGCAGGGTATTGGCTAAGAGTAGCAAAACGAGAGTTATCAGAAGAAGGTGAAAGAGATAATCTTTGGTTGAAGTCAAGAAGAAGACAGATTATTTGGGCAGATGCATCATGATATTGTTGAACAGGTGACACCGATCATGCATGGAGAGTGCGGACAACTGCGCCCAATGAACGGCATTTTGCTTATAATTCACTTACTATTGTAAGCAAGCTTTTCATACTTTATACTATGCCGGTTTGTTTGTAGACTGACCTTTCTTTGGATGTCCTCTTTTCTGACCTCAAAAGTTCCTAAAGGCCCCAGCGAGAATTGAACTCGCAACCCCTGGTTTACAAGACCAGTGCTCTAACCACTGAGCTATGGAGCCTTACCTGTAAGCATTATAGTTATGTGTCATCATGAAGGGCTCACCCATTCACATACACACAACCACATCTGCACCGTCTGGTAGGTATTTAACTATGCTAATGCAGCAGTGATATATTATATCACCCAAAAGTCACACCATTTATAAAAACACTGAATAATTTACCTCTAAATGTATATATCCTCTGAAATTGTTACAGTGTCATTTTGTGTCACAGTATACTTGTATACAGCTAAAACGACTCGAAATTTGCTTGACTTTGGCACTGGAAGGTGGTAGAATAAGTAACACCGACTACTACACCTCACAAGTGCTCTACATGGCATTGTGGACTGGTCTACTGTGCTAGCTTTTGGATCAACTTCAAGGTGAGCTTGAACAAGTCAAAAAATGTTCAGCTGTTTCAAACACACCTAGACAGTTTGAGAAATGGTGAGATGTCAACTAAAGACAGACAAGACTCATGGGTATTGGATCCAAATCACATCAAATTTGGGTCTACCGATGATGTTCTTCCAACTCCCCAAAACAAAGTCAGTGGTTATGTGGAGATATGGACAGTAAAATCTGGTCGCTCTCACAAAAACCTTGTATGGTCAGTGGGAAGGTGGAGTGAGTTGGTTCAGACATTTCAGTTTGTTCCAATACAACTTATAAATGACCAAAATAGTGGGTGTGAAAGTTGCGCTGGACGTTTTAGACCAAAGAACCAAAATTTGGTCCTACCAAAACAGGAGGTCTAAGTCTCTGGTTGAATTTCTTTGCTGTGTGAAAACACGTGTTTGGAGAGGTCAAACCTTTGGACCAATTACAGGCAGTTGTGGGAAGGCAATTACTATGATATTGTATTATGCAGGGTATTGGCTAAGAGTAGCAAAACGAGAGTTATCAGAAGAAGGTGAAAGAGATAATCTGTGGTTGAAGTCAAGAAGAAGACAGATTATTTGGGCAGATGCATCATGATATTGTTGAACCGGTGACACCGATCATGCATTGAGAGTGCGGACAACTGCGCCCAATGAACGGCATTTTGCTTATAATTCACTTACTATTGTAAGCAAGCTTTTCATACTTTATACTATGACGGTTTGTTTGTAGACTGACCTTTCTTTGGATGTCCTCTTTTCTGACCTCAAAAGTTCCTAAAGGCCCCAGCGAGAATTGAACTCGCGACCCCTGGTTTACAAGACCAGTGCTCTAACCACTGAGCTATGGAGCCTTACCTGTAAGCGTTATAGTTATGTGTCATCATGAAGGGCTCACCCATTCACATACACACAACCACATCTGCACCGTCTGGTAGGTATTTAACTATGCTAATGCAGCAGTGATATATTCTATCACCCAAAAGTCACACCATTTATAAAAACACTGAATAATTTACCTCTAAATGTATATATCCTCTGAAATTGTTACAGTGTCATTTTGTGTCACAGTATACTTGTATACAGCTAAAACGACTCGAAATTTGCTTGACTTTGGCACTGGAAGGTGGTAGAATAAGTAACACCGACTACTACACCTCACAAGTGCTCTACATGGCATTGTGGACTGGTCTACTGTGCTAGCTTTTGGATCAACTTCAAGGTGAGCTTGAACAAGTCAAAAAATGTTCAGCTGTTTCAAACACACCTAGACAGTTTGAGAAATGGTGAGATGTCAACTAAAGACAGACAAGACTCATGGGTATTGGATCCAAATCACATCAAATTTGGGTCTACCGATGATGTTCTTCCAACTCCCCAAAACAAAGTCAGTGGTTATGTGGAGATATGGGCAGTAAAATCTGGTCGCTCTCACAAAAACCTTGTATGGTCAGTGGGAAAATGGAGTGAGTTGGTTCAGACATTTCAGTTTGTTCCAATACAACTTATAAATGACCAAAATAGTGGGTGTGAAAGTTGCGCTGGACGTTTTAGACCAAAGAACCAAAATTTGGTCCTACCAAAACAGGAGGTCTAAGTCTCTGGTTGAATTTCTTTGCTGTGTGAAAACACGTGTTTGGAGAGGTCAAACCTTTGGACCAATTACAGGCAGTTGTGGGAAGGCTATTACTATGATATTGTATTATGCAGGGTATTGGCTAAGAGTAGCAAAACGAGAGTTATCAGAAGAAGGTGAAAGAGATAATCTGTGGTTGAAGTCAAGAAGAAGACAGATTATTTGGGCAGATGCATCATGATATTGTTGAACCGGTGACACCGATCATGCATTGAGAGCGCGGACAACTGCGCCCAATGAACGGCATTTTGCTTATAATTCACTTACTATTGTAAGCAAGCTTTTCATACTTTATACTATGCCGGTTTGTTTGTAGCCTGACCTTTCTTTGGATGTCCTCTTTTCTGACCTCAAAAGTTCCTAAAGGCCCCAGCGAGAATTGAACTCGCGACCCCTGGTTTACAAGACCAGTGCTCTAACCACTGAGCTATGGAGCCTTACCTGTAAGCGTTATAGTTATGTGTCATCATGAAGGGCTCACCCATTCACATACACACAACCACATCTGCACCGTCTGGTAGGTATTTAACTATGCTAATGCAGCAGTGATATATTCTATCACCCAAAAGTCACACCATTTATAAAAACACTGAATAATTTACCTCTAAATGTATATATCCTCTGAAATTGTTACAGTGTCATTTTGTGTCACAGTATACTTGTATACAGCTAAAACGACTCGAAATTTGCTTGACTTTGGCACTGGAAGGTGGTAGAATAAGTAACACCGACTACTACACCTCACAAGTGCTCTACATGGCATTGTGGACTGGTCTACTGTGCTAGCTTTTGGATCAACTTCAAGGTGAGCTTGAACAAGTCAAAAAATGTTCAGCTGTTTCAAACACACCTAGACAGTTTGAGAAATGGTGAGATGTCAACTAAAGACAGACAAGACTCATGGGTATTGGATCCAAATCACATCAAATTTGGGTCTACCGATGATGTTCTTCCAACTCCCCAAAACAAAGTCAGTGGTTATGTGGAGATATGGGCAGTAAAATCTGGTCGCTCTCACAAAAACCTTGTATGGTCAGTGGGAAGGTGGAGTGAGTTGGTTCAGACATTTCAGTTTGTTCCAATAGAACTTATAAATGACCAAAATAGTGGGTGTGAAAGTTGTGCTGGACGTTTTAGACCAAAGAACCAAAATTTGGTCCTACCAAAACAGGAGGTCTAAGTCTCTGGTTGAATTTCTTTGCTGTGTGAAAACACGTGTTTGGAGAGGTCACACCTTTGTACCAATTACAGGCAGTTGTGGGAAGGCTATTACTATGATATTGTATTATGCAGGGTATTGGCTAAGAGTAGCAAAACGAGAGTTATCAGAAGAAGGTGAAAGAGATAATCTGTGGTTGAAGTCAAGAAGAAGACAGATTATTTGGGCAGATGCATCATGATATTGTTGAACCGGTGACACCGATCATGCATTGAGAGCGCGGACAACTGCGCCCAATGAACGGCATTTTGCTTATAATTCACTTACTATTGTAAGCAAGCTTTTCATACTTTATACTATGCCGGTTTGTTTGTAGCCTGACCTTTCTTTGGATGTCCTCTTTTCTGACCTCAAAAGTTCCTAAAGGCCCCAGCGAGAATTGAACTCGCGACCCCTGGTTTACAAGACCAGTGCTCTAACCACTGAGCTATGGAGCCTTACCTGTAAGCGTTATAGTTATGTGTCATCATGAAGGGCTCACCCATTCACATACACACAACCACATCTGCACCGTCTGGTAGGTATTTAACTATGCTAATGCAGCAGTGATATATTCTATCACCCAAAAGTCACACCATTTATAAAAACACTGAATAATTTACCTCTAAATGTATATATCCTCTGAAATTGTTACAGTGTCATTTTGTGTCACAGTATACTTGTATACAGCTAAAACGACTCGAAATTTGCTTGACTTTGGCACTGGAAGGTGGTAGAATAAGTAACACCGACTACTACACCTCAGAAGTGCTCTACATGGCATTGTGGACTGGTCTACTGTGCTAGCTTTTGGATCAACTTCAAGGTGAGCTTGAACAAGTAAAAAAATGTTCAGCTGTTTCAAACACACCTAGACAGTTTGAGAAATGGTGAGATGTCAACTAAAGACAGACAAGACTCATGGGTATTGGATCCAAATCACATCAAATTTGGGTCTACCGATGATGTTCTTCCAACTCCCCAAAACAAAGTCAGTGGTTATGTGGAGATATGGGCAGTAAAATCTGGTCGCTCTCACAAAAACCTTGTATGGTCAGTGGGAAAATGGAGTGAGTTGGTTCAGACATTTCAGTTTGTTCCAATACAACTTATAAATGACCAAAATAGTGGGTGTGAAAGTTGCGCTGGACGTTTTAGACCAAAGAACCAAAATTTGGTCCTACCAAAACAGGAGGTCTAAGTCTCTGGTTGAATTTCTTTGCTGTGTGAAAACACGTGTTTGGAGAGGTCAAACCTTTGGACCAATTACAGGCAGTTGTGGGAAGGCTATTACTATGATATTGTATTATGCAGGGTATTGGCTAAGAGTAGCAAAACGAGAGTTATCAGAAGAAGGTGAAAGAGATAATCTGTGGTTGAAGTCAAGAAGAAGACAGATTATTTGGGCAGATGCATCATGATATTGTTGAACCGGTGACACCGATCATGCATTGAGAGCGCGGACAACTGCGCCCAATGAACGGCATTTTGCTTATAATTCACTTACTATTGTAAGCAAGCTTTTCATACTTTATACTATGCCGGTTTGTTTGTAGCCTGACCTTTCTTTGGATGTCCTCTTTTCTGACCTCAAAAGTTCCTAAAGGCCCCAGCGAGAATTGAACTCGCGACCCCTGGTTTACAAGACCAGTGCTCTAACCACTGAGCTATGGAGCCTTACCTGTAAGCGTTATAGTTATGTGTCATCATGAAGGGCTCACCCATTCACATACACACAACCACATCTGCACCGTCTGGTAGGTATTTAACTATGCTAATGCAGCAGTGATATATTCTATCACCCAAAAGTCACACCATTTATAAAAACACTGAATAATTTACCTCTAAATGTATATATCCTCTGAAATTGTTACAGTGTCATTTTGTGTCACAGTATACTTGTATACAGCTAAAACGACTCGAAATTTGCTTGACTTTGGCACTGGAAGGTGGTACAATAAGTAACACCGACTACTACACCTCACAAGTGCTCTACATGGCATTGTGGACTGGTCTACTGTGCTAGCTTTTGGATCAACTTCAAGGTGAGCTTGAACAAGTCAAAAAATGTTCAGCTGTTTCAAACACACCTAGACAGTTTGAGAAATGGTGAGATGTCAACTAAAGACAGACAAGACTCATGGGTATTGGATCCAAATCACATCAAATTTGGGTCTACCGATGATGTTCTTCCAACTCCCCAAAACAAAGTCAGTGGTTATGTGGAGATATGGGCAGTAAAATCTGGTCGCTCTCACAAAAACCTTGTATGGTCAGTGGGAAGGTGGAGTGAGTTGGTTCAGACATTTCAGTTTGTTCCAATACAACTTATAAATGACCAAAATAGTGGGTGTGAAAGTTGCGCTGGACGTTTTAGACCAAAGAACCAAAATTTGGTCCTACCAAAACAGGAGGTCTAAGTCTATGGTTGAATTTCTTTGCTGTGTGAAAACACGTGTTTGGATAGGTCAAACCTTTGGACCAATTACAGGCAGTTGTGGGAAGGCTATAACTATGATATTGTATTATGCAGGGTATTGGCTAAGAGTAGCAAAACGAGAGTTATCAGAAGAAGGTGAAAGAGATAATCTTTGGTTGAAGTCAAGAAGAAGACAGATTATTTGGGCAGATGCATCATGATATTGTTGAACAGGTGACACCGATCATGCATGGAGAGTGCGGACAACTGCGCCCAATGAACGGCATTTTGCTTATAATTCACTTACTATTGTAAGCAAGCTTTTCATACTTTATACTATGCCGGTTTGTTTGTAGACTGACCTTTCTTTGGATGTCCTCTTTTCTGACCTCAAAAGTTCCTAAAGGCCCCAGCGAGAATTGAACTCGCAACCCCTGGTTTACAAGACCAGTGCTCTAACCACTGAGCTATGGAGCCTTACCTGTAAGCATTATAGTTATGTGTCATCATGAAGGGCTCACCCATTCACATACACACAACCACATCTGCACCGTCTGGTAGGTATTTAACTATGCTAATGCAGCAGTGATATATTATATCACCCAAAAGTCACACCATTTATAAAAACACTGAATAATTTACCTCTAAATGTATATATCCTCTGAAATTGTTACAGTGTCATTTTGTGTCACAGTATACTTGTATACAGCTAAAACGACTCGAAATTTGCTTGACTTTGGCACTGGAAGGTGGTAGAATAAGTAACACCGACTACTACACCTCACAAGTGCTCTACATGGCATTGTGGACTGGTCTACTGTGCTAGCTTTTGGATCAACTTCAAGGTGAGCTTGAACAAGTCAAAAAATGTTCAGCTGTTTCAAACACACCTAGACAGTTTGAGAAATGGTGAGATGTCAACTAAAGACAGACAAGACTCATGGGTATTGGATCCAAATCACATCAAATTTGGGTCTACCGATGATGTTCTTCCAACTCCCCAAAACAAAGTCAGTGGTTATGTGGAGATATGGACAGTAAAATCTGGTCGCTCTCACAAAAACCTTGTATGGTCAGTGGGAAGGTGGAGTGAGTTGGTTCAGACATTTCAGTTTGTTCCAATACAACTTATAAATGACCAAAATAGTGGGTGTGAAAGTTGCGCTGGACGTTTTAGACCAAAGAACCAAAATTTGGTCCTACCAAAACAGGAGGTCTAAGTCTCTGGTTGAATTTCTTTGCTGTGTGAAAACACGTGTTTGGAGAGGTCAAACCTTTGGACCAATTACAGGCAGTTGTGGGAAGGCAATTACTATGATATTGTATTATGCAGGGTATTGGCTAAGAGTAGCAAAACGAGAGTTATCAGAAGAAGGTGAAAGAGATAATCTGTGGTTGAAGTCAAGAAGAAGACAGATTATTTGGGCAGATGCATCATGATATTGTTGAACCGGTGACACCGATCATGCATTGAGAGTGCGGACAACTGCGCCCAATGAACGGCATTTTGCTTATAATTCACTTACTATTGTAAGCAAGCTTTTCATACTTTATACTATGACGGTTTGTTTGTAGACTGACCTTTCTTTGGATGTCCTCTTTTCTGACCTCAAAAGTTCCTAAAGGCCCCAGCGAGAATTGAACTCGCAACCCCTGGTTTACAAGACCAGTGCTCTAACCACTGAGCTATGGAGCCTTACCTGTAAGCATTATAGTTATGTGTCATCATGAAGGGCTCACCCATTCACATACACACAACCACATCGCACCGTCTGGTAGGTATTTAACTATGCTAATGCAGCAGTGATATATTCTATCACCCAAAAGTCACACCATTTATAAAAACACTGAATAATTTACCTCTAAATGTATATATCCTCTGAAATTGTTACAGTGTCATTCTGTGTCCACAGTATACTTGTATACAGCTAAAACGACTCGAAATTTGCTTGACTTTGGCACTGGAAGGTGGTAGAATAAGTAACACCGACTACTACACCTCACAAGTGCTCTACATGGCATTGTGGACTGGTCTACTGTGCTAGCTTTTGGATCAACTTCAAGGTGAGCTTGAACAAGTCAAAAAAATGTTCAGCTGTTTCAAACACACCTAGACAGTTTGAGAAATGGTGAGATGTCAACTAAAGACAGACAAGACTCATGGGTATTGGATCCAAATCACATCAAATTTGGGTCTACCGATGATGTTCTTCCAACTCCCCAAAACAAAGTCAGTGGTTATGTGGAGATATGGGCAGTAAAATCTGGTCGCTCTCACAAAAACCTTGTATGGTCAGTGGGAAGGTGGAGTGAGTTGGTTCAGACATTTCAGTTTGTTCCAATACAACTTATAAATGACCAAAATAGTGGTGTGAAAGTTGCGCTGGACGTTTTAGACCAAAGAACCAAAATTTGGTCCTACCAAAACAGGAGGTCTAAGTCTCTGGTTGACTTTCTTTGCTGTGTGAAAACACGTGTTTGGAGAGGTCAAACCTTTGGACCAATTACAGGCAGTTGTGGGAAGGCTATTACTATGATATTGTATTATGCAGGGTATTGGCTAAGAGTAGCAAAACGAGAGTTATCAGAAGAAGGTGAAAGAGATAATCTGTGGTTGAAGTCAAGAAGAAGACAGATTATTTGGGCAGATGCATCATGATATTGTTGAACCGGTGACACCGATCATGCATTGAGAGCGCGGACAACTGCGCCCAATGAACGCATTTTGCTTATAATTCACTTACTATTGTAAGCAAGCTTTTCATACTTTATACTATGCGGTTTGTTTGTAGCCTGACCTTTCTTTGGATGTCCTCTTTTCTGACCTCAAAAGTTCCTAAAGGCCCCAGCGAGAATTGAACTCGCGACCCCTGGTTTACCAAGACCAGTGCTCTAACCACTGAGCTATGGAGCCTTACCTGTAAGTGTTATAGTTATGTGTCATCATGAAGGGCTCACCCATTCACATACACACAACCACATCTGCACCGTCTGGTAGGTATTTAACTATGCTAATGCAGCAGTGATATATTCTATCACCCAAAAGTCACACCATTTATAAAAACACTGAATAATTTACCTCTAAATGTATATATCCTCTGAAATTGTTACAGTGTCATTTTGTGTCACAGTATACTTGTATACAGCTAAAACGACTCGAAATTTGCTTGACTTTGGCACTGGAAGGTGGTAGAATAAGTAACACCGACTACTACACCTCACAAGTGCTCTACATGGCATTGTGGACTGGTCTACTGTGCTAGCTTTTGGATCAACTTCAAGGTGAGCTTGAACAAGTAAAAAAATGTTCAGCTGTTTCAAACACACCTAGACAGTTTGAGAATGGTGAGATGTCAACTAAAGACAGACAAGACTCATGGGTATTGGATCCAAATCACATCAAATTTGGGTCTACCGATGATGTTCTTCCAACTCACCAAAACAAAGTCAGTGGTTATGTGGAGATATGGGCAGTAAAATCTGGTCGCTCTCTCACAAAAACCTTGTATGGTCAGTGGGAAGGTGGAGTGAGTTGGTTCAGACATTTCAGTTTGTTCCAATACAACTTATAAATGACCAAATTAGTGGGTGTGAAAGTTGCGCTGGACGTTTTAGACCAAAGAACCAAAATTTGGTCCTACCAAAACAGGAGGTCTAAGTCTATGGTTGAATTTCTTTGCTGTGTGAAAACACGTGTTTGGATAGGTCAAACCTTTGGACCAATTACAGGCAGTTGTGGGAAGGCTATGACTATGATATTGTATTATGCAGGGTATTGGCTAAGAGTAGCAAAACGAGAGTTATCAGAAGAAGGTGAAAGAGATAATCTTTGGTTGAAGTCAAGAAGAAGACAGATTATTTGGGCAGATGCATCATGATATTGTTGAACAGGTGACACCGATCATGCATGGAGAGTGCGGACAACTGCGCCCATGAACGGCATTTTTGCTTATAATTCACTTACTATTGTAAGCAAGCTTTCATACTTTATACTATGCCGGTTTGTTTGTAGACTGACCTTTCTTTGGATGTCCTCTTTTCTGACCTCAAAAGTTCCTAAGGCCCCAGCGAGAATTGAACTCGCGACCCCTGGTTTACAAGACCAGTGCTCTAACCACTGAGCTATGGAGGCCTTACCTATAAGCATTATAGTTATGTGTCATCATGAAGGGCTCACCCATTCACATACACACAACCACATCTGCACCGTCCTGGTAGGTATTTAACTATGCTAATGCAGCAGTGATATATTATATCACCCAAAAGTCACACCATTTATAAAAACACTGAATAATTTACCTCTAAATGTATATATCCTCTGAAATTGTTACAGTGTCATTTTGTGTCACAGTATACTTGTATACAGCTAAAACGACTCGAAATTTGCTTGACTTTGGCACTGGAAGGTGGTAGAATAAGTAACACCGACTACTACACCTCACAAGTGCTCTACATGGCATTGTGGACTGGTCTACTGTGCTAGCTTTTGGATCAACTTCAAGGTGAGCTTGAACAAGTCAAAAAATGTTCAGCTGTTTCAAACACACCTAGACAGTTTGAGAAATGGTGAGATGTCAACTAAAGACAGACAAGACTCATGGGTATTGGATCCAAATCACATCAATTTGGATCTACCGATGATGTTCTTCCAACTCCCCAAAACAAAGTCAGTGGTTATGTGGAGATATGGGCAGTAAAATCTGGTCGCTCTCACAAAAAACCTTGTATGGTCAGTGGGAAGGTGGAGTGAGTTGGTTCAGACATTTCAGTTTGTTCCAATACAACTTATAAATGACCAAAATAGTGGGTGTGAAAGTTGCGCTGGACGTTTTAGACCAAAGAACCAAAATTTGGTCCTACCAAAACAGGAGGTCTAAGTCTATGGTTGAATTTCTTTGCTGTGTGAAAACACGTGTTTGGATAGGTTCAAACCTTTGGACCAATTACAGGCAGTTGTGGGAAGGCTATGACTATGATATTGTATTATGCAGGGTATTGGCTAAGAGTAGCAAAACGAGAGTTATCAGAAGAAGGTGAAAGAGATAATCTTTGGTTGAAGTCAAGAAGAAGACAGATTATTTGGGCAGATGCATCATGATATTGTTGAACAGGTGACACCGATCATGCATGGAGAGTGCGGACAACTGCAGCCCAATGAACAGCATTCTGCTTATAATTCACTTACTATTGTAAGCAAGCTTTTCATACTTTATACTATGCCGGTTTGTTTGTAGACTGACCTTTCTTTGGATGTCCTCTTTTCTGACCTCAAAAGTTCCTAAAGGCCCCAGCGAGAATTGAACTCGCAACCCCTGGTTTACAAGACCAGTGCTCTAACCACTGAGCTATGGAGCCTTACCTGTAAGCATTATAGTTATGTGTCATCATGAAGGGCTCACCCATTCACATACACACAACCACATCTGCACCGTCTGGTAGGTATTTAACTATGCTAATGCAGCACTGATATATTATATCACCCAAAAGTCACACCATTTATAAAAACACTGAATAATTTACCTCTAAATGTATATATCCTCTGAAATTGTTACAGTGTCATTTTGTGTCACAGTATACTTGTATACAGCTAAAACGACTCGAAATTTGCTTGACTTTGGCACTGGAAGGTGGTAGAATAAGTAACACCGACTACTACACCTCACAAGTGCTCTACATGGCATTGTGGACTGGTCTACTGTGCTAGCTTTTGGATCAACTTCAAGGTGAGCTTGAACAAGTAAAAAAATGTTCAGCTGTTTCAAACACACCTAGACAGTTTGAGAAATGGTGAGATGTCAACTAAAGACAGACAAGACTCATGGTATTGGATCCAAATCACATCAAATTTGGGTCTACCGATGATGTTCTTCCAACTCCCCAAAACAAAGTCAGTGGTTATGTGGAGATATGGACAGTAAAATCTGGTCGCTCTCACAAAAACCTTGTATGGTCAGTGGAAGGTGGAGTGAGTTGGTTCAGACATTTCAGTTTGTTCCAATACAACTTATAAATGACCAAAATAGTGGGTGTGAAAGTTGCGCTGGACGTTTTAGACCAAAGAACCAAAATTTGGTCCTACCAAAACAGGAGGTCTAAGTCTCTGGTTGAATTTCTTTGCTGTGTGAAAACACGTGTTTGGAGAGGTCACACCTTTGTACCAATTACAGGCAGTTGTGGGAAGGCTATTACTATGATATTGTATTATGCAGGGTATTGGCTAAGAGTAGCAAAACGAGAGTTATCAGAAGAAGGTGAAAGAGATAATCTTTGGTTGAAGGTCAAGAAGAAGACAGATTATTTGGGCAGATGCATCATGATATTGTTGAACAGGTGACACCGATCATGCATGGAGAGTGCGGACAACTGCGCCCAATGAACGGCATTTTGCTTATAATTCACTTACTATTGTAAGCAAGCTTTTCATACTTTATACTATGCCGGTTTGTTTGTAGACTGACCTTTCTTTGGATGTCCTCTTTTCTGACCTCAAAGTTCCTAAAGGCCCCAGCGAGAATTGAACTCGCAACCCCTGGTTTACAAGACCAGTGCTCTAACCACTGAGCTATGGAGCCTTACCTGTAAGCATTATAGTTATGTGTCATCATGAAGGGCTCACCCATTCACATACACACAACCACATCTGCACCGTCTGGTAGGTATTTAACTATGCTAATGCAGCAGTGATATATTA